>NC_056525.1:48741237-48759906 GCF_019175285.1 Sceloporus undulatus | reverse complement strand
GGAGAAAGTGATGGAGGAGGAGGAAGGAGCAAGAGGAAATAGCAAGCACACAGACATGTCACCCCCCAAAAATGCGCATAAATGGTCAAAAAATGCGCATAAATGCTTCTGCTGCATCCATTTCCCTACATCCCCCAGCCTTGGCAATCCTCCTCTTCCTCTTCCTCCTTCCTCCTCCTCCATCACTTTCTCCATCTCCCCCCCCCCACCCCCAGCCCTATGCAGCCCAGCCTCCCCTTTTGCCACCTGTCACCCTTAGCATCCACCCTTTGGGCTCTTTCCTCCTCTCTCTCCCCTCCGATGAGTGGCGGGAATGCTCTAACCCATGGAATCAATTGGGAATAAAGGGGAAATGCAGTGCAGGCATTCTGACTGTAGCATCCGCATATAACAGTAACAATAACAATAATAATAATTATTATTAATAATCCAGGAGCAAGAGGAAATAAAGCACAAGCAAGCACACAGACATATCACCCCCCCAAAAATGCGCATAAATGGTCAAAAAATGCGCATAAATGGTCAAAAGAGGCTGCTTGAAAAGGGGGGGTGTTGCTTTGATTGGGGGTTGGACTGGATGTCCCTTGGGGATCCCTTCCAGCCTTGGGATCATGAGGGAGAAAAGCAATGGGGAGGTTGCGGGAGCGGGAAGTAGACCACCCCCCTTTTCCCTCTGACACACACACACACACACACACACAGAGAGAGAGAGAGAGAGAGAGAGGAATCTCTCTCCCTGCTTCAGCTGCTGGAGGCCTGCTGCTGCCTGGCCAGCGACCCTCCTCCTCCTCCTCCCGCCATCCCCTGGCTGCCAGGCTGGCTCTCAGGGGAGCCCCTCTCTGGGTGCCAGGCTCCAGGCTGGAAGCGGCTGCCTCCGTGGGCATGCAATGTGCCCTCCTGGGGTTGGCCAAGTCCCCCAGCAAGAGAGGCGGCCTTGAATGGCCCCGGAGGGAGCAGGGGCCAGCAGGAGAGCAGGAGGAGGAGGAGGAGGAGGAGGAGGAGAGCATCCCCTTCCTCCCGGCGCCAGGAGCCCTGCCTGCTCCTTGCCCAGCAGCAGCCCTTCTTCTCAGGGCTCTTTCTTCCTCCCCCCTCCCCTCTGATGAGGGGAGGAAATGCCTTGCCCTTTGCCCACCCTCTGACCTAAATGCCTCCCTCAATTTGCCTCGATCGTGATCGAGGCAAAGTTCTCATTCTCAAGACCCGGGTTTTTTTAAAAAGAAACGGTATTTGCGCCAATTTCAAAAGACCCGCGCTAGGGGCCATTTAACACGGAACGGGTGTGCAAGCTCCGGATTCGCTTGTGTGAGATTCGGGGTGAGTAGGAACTTCACGTGATTGAATCGGTTTCAGAACCAATTTTTTTGGTAATGTGAATGGGCCCATAGTGTGGTTTATTGGGTTACAATATAAGGCAGGCAGGGTATTATCAATGGTGGCACCTGGTTTAAATAATTCCCTTCTGTTAGAGATTTGGTTTCCCACATCTCTTATCTTTAGGACCCCAGAATTTTTGTTTTTATTTTAAAAATACATATATGCACAAGCTTTTTAAGCACAAGCAACTGTTTTATGTGGTATTTTTTAACTGATTGATTGCATTGTTTGTATTGGAACTTACCAGTGGTTTGTAATGTATGAAGTTCACTATCTGTAATTTGTGACACTAAATATTTGTTATTTAGGATTTTAACTATATATTTTAAATGTTTGCTAATTGACCTGGATCCCAGTGTGGAAGGGTGGGATATAAATCCAAGGCTAGCCATCTTTATAATCTACTAAAGAAACATGTTAGGATGTTAATTTGGGAGTAAAGGAAGTGTTGTATTTCCCTATCCTGGGCTGGTTTCAGATCAGAAAATTTATTATTATTATTATTATCATCATCATCAATTATTTTCTTATATCCTGCCTATTATCAGACCTAAGTTGCCGCTGCTGCCACCGGGCAACTGCAACCCGGCTTCATCCTGAGTCCCAGCCGTGCTTCAGTGGCTGCTTTCCCAAAACGACAAGCTTCCATTTAAGCGGCCTCTGAAGTGTGGCTGGGACTCAGGATGCAGCCAGGTTGCAATCACCTGGCAGCAGTGGTGGCGACTTAGGTCTTTTAATACTCAGTAGCAATTTGAAACGTGACTGTATCCTGTCGGGTATCAGTTGCATCATTTGTTAATGCAATAATCTCCTTAGACTGCGTACGTGTGTGTGTGTGTTGGAGTGGGTGCTGTTTGGCTTTTGTGTGTCTGGAATGTTGAAGGTGGGATTACCAATACAAAGAGCATGACCTCCTTGTGGAACTCAAAACAGCAACAGCTTACCTCTGTTATTGAAATACAAGTCTGCATCACCACTAGACCTAATTTTCTACCCACTGCCAAGTGATGTCTGCTCTGATAACTGCCTTTGTGGCTGTATGGCACCATTAATTCTCTTTGTGTGGTCTCTCATGGACTGACTGTGTTACTGACAGTTATGAGCAACTTGTCAGTGGTTGCTTTTGATTGCTGCTAGTAAAGCAGTTTCCAAGGATGATGTACATGTTAGGTGTATCCTTTATGTGCCTGCTTTGTTTTCCTATCCATTACATATATGATCCTCCTATCCAGGATCAAAGGGGACTAGATGTAACAAGTATTCTTCTGGGGCAATAGGCCTTGCCCCAACCTGATCTCCACATGTACGATTTTTTTTGCCCAGATTAATGTGGACTATTGACACATGGTACTAGCTGCTGTAAGGAGTTTGCATGGGAATAGTTTCTGTTGTGGAAGAAAAATTAAAAATGTTTTATACTACAAGGAGAAGTCTGGAGCAGCATCTAAGGATACTGACTTGAGCACTCATGGTTCAGATCTGCTGTGTTAAATCATTCCTTTTATGGCTTAGGAAGGGTGTTGAGGCATGATTCTATTTGGATCTGAAAATCAAAATTCAAAAGTATGGGAGGATGGCAGAATGGACAGCCAGGAAGAAAGCAAGTGTTAGCAAGTCACTCTACATAAATATCATATAATTTGAATATGCAACAAAAAGAGCAGAGCTCCCTGGTAGAATTGCTTATTTTGGAAGGTGAGGTCAATGTGTAATGCAAAAATTAATGGTGCTTTTCACAGAATTTTTTTTAAACAATGAAAACAATTGCATTTAATCATGTATAATTTGGCAGGTGTTTGGACTGTGTCATTGCCTAACCCAGTAGAGCATTGTGAGGGATGTAGACTATGCAAGCTGCCACATATAAATGGAGCAAAATCGTGTATTGCAAGAATGACTGAGAGTAGCTTAGATCTAAATCAAAACAGCAGTCAAAAGGGACTGAATAAAACATTACATTCTAAAGAAGTGATGACAAAATCACAAGTGTTGCAAGGGAGGTCATGAGTTAGAAAAATTGTTTCCAGAACTAGGGCATTGGTTCTGCACAGTCCTAATAAATGAGCCAAATGGTGGTGGTGATGTTTCTTGGCCTGATGCCCCTGCTACAATGAAGCCAAAGATTTCCTTTCTTCTTGAATAGTAGGGTTTGGGACCATCTGCATGAAAAAAAAAGAAGAGAAAAGAAAAGCAGAATCAGCATTGGGCTGGCTAGAGAAAAACAGACGTTTGGTGCTGGGTTCAAGCAGCATGTCTGTAGTGAGCAATGCAATAAAGCTTCAGTTAGAAAAGAATGGGATTCTCCCCTAGTGATTCCTATTATATCTGTGTGCCTGCCTACAACACGCAAGGTTAATAGCAACTGCCTCCAGAATCACTAAGCATGTCAATTCCAGACAAAAGTATGTAGCTCTAAAAGTTGTATTGTTTTGGCAGATGCAAAAAAATTTCTGATAACAGTGTGAAAAAATAAAGGGAATAGACCAGAAACCCCCCCCCCCCGCCCCCCGGAATGCCTTATTCTAATACCAGTCTCTCCTCCCTGTCCTACTGTTACTCTCTACAGTGTATTGGTTGACTCATGGTTCCTAGAGGAAAGAAATCATTCTACAACCTTATACAGTACAGTAAACCCTTTATTTGAAAGTAATGCAAAGTATGATGCTAAGGGTGGTGTGAAGTTAGAAAATTACAATAGATACTGTATGACATTCTTAGCTGGCTAAGTTGCATCAAGCTTTTTCGTCTGGAATTATATTCTAAGCAAAGGAGCCAGTCTAATCCACTGTGAAAATAGCTTCTTTGGAACTAAAGAAATAACAAAACAACATTAGATACTTTCGGACAGAATAACTGAGTTTAAAGAACAGAGGTATATTTTATTTAGATTATGAATGTAATATGAAATTAGCCATATAACTGATATCATGTGGGAAGTGTGTGTGTGTGAGTGTTGCTGCTAGGCTTTGATATTTTTTAAGAGAAAATATTTACTCGAAATAAAATTTGTTGCCTCTTATTTGAAGCCTGCATGTTACACTCTGTTGAATTAATGCTGTTAGGCCCTCAGTTATAAGGACCCTTTCCACTCTATTTAGGCCTCTAGCAACATGTCTCCCCAGAAATAAGTTCTGGGGCACCTAGTGGAATTTATTTCAAGGTAAAGTGATAAAAAAAATTGCAGTCTGCTTGCCTTGGAATGTGACTCAAAGGAAATGCAAGGAAATGCACCGTTATATTCTTGCAGCACATGCTATGTGTGCAAATGTTTATTATATACTATTCTGAAGTTCCAGGTCATCCTTTTAAAAGACACTGGATTAGAATATGATATTTCTAGATCTATCCTAGATAATATTACTGCCCCTCCTGTAGGTTTTCTTAAAACACAGTAGTAAACGACTTCGAAGGAATCTGATCACGGATACCATACTGGTAGAAGTGCATGAACACACAGGCATATGTAAATGCCAATTTCAGTGGGACATTTAGATTTGGAAAATGGGTTTCCCCTGCTAAGCACTACAATAGATTTAATTACGATCAACTGATCAAACATCAACAAACAACATTCAACATACAAATAATTAATAATTAAAATTTCACTAATAAAATTATATTAAAAGGAAGATTAATTTATAAAATCACAGACTAAATAATAAAATTTTAACAGACTAAAAAGTATTATAAAATTTTAAGAAACGATCTTACGTTGACAGACCATTGCCGCTGCACAAAAGCTGGCCACTCTTATTGTTATTGTTGGGCACTGGTCTGCCAGCAAATAAGATACATAAAATTCATCAGTTCTCCCAGGAAAACAACTAAGAATTGAATAAATAAAAATATGACGATAGCCATAATACAAAGGACAATACAACAATACATGACCTACAGTCTCCTCTGTACCAGTACCACATGGGCAAATATGTGCTTCATAGGGAATTTTTTTGTATCTCCCTTCCAATAAGGCTGAAGGTAAAACATTAAATTTTGCTAAAGTAAATGCTATCCTATATTTTGGAAGTGTTAGAAGACTCAAATGATTAGCTAGCAAAAATGCATTACCATTGTCTCTAAAATCAGGGCATACAGTGGCTACTTTAACATGTTGTTGCAACTCATTGTCTATTATTCGTTGATGTATTTCCTGGTTTGCTTTCTTATGGCCCATTGTCAAAATGGTAGTGTGTGAAAAACCCAATTTGGCTAGTTTCTCGTTCAGAGTTTTATTCCATCTGGAGAGAAACCCATCAGACAATATTAAGGGGGCTAATCCTACTGGAGTGAACAACAATCTGAGCCAAAAATTAAACTTAAGTACCCATGCCAGTGATTCAACTGTCATTTGACCTGTCTCCAAATATATGCTAAGCACTATTACTCAGATCTGATTTGAATGCAACCAAAGCTTTTAAAAAAGTTTGCACTTATGGAAGATCTGGTCACAAATCTCCAGCCGCTTTGACACTGTATCTAGACAAGAGGCTCCCTTATGCAGTATGTAGCCTCTTTATAATGTCAGAAATTTGACCACATGGATACATATGTGCAAACAAAGACAATTATCTCATTAACTTTGCAATATATATTACCTCCCAGCTGTTCCAGCTAGAAACTTGGAAAAAATTTCTTTTATGGACTATAGACTATGGACTATAACTTCCAGATTGATCCAGGTAGCATGGCCTGTGTCTGGAGGATTCTGGGAACTGCAGGGGAAAAAAATAGTTTAAAAAGTACAACATTACACCACTCACCTTGCAAATCCAAGTATAGAACATAATGTTAGAAGTAATCAAAACAACCTACAATAACCACTATGTTGTCTCCAATACGATCTCCAATAAGATTTCAAAGAAATTCCCCATAGATTGGACACTTCTTCTTTTTCTTCTTCATAATTCTGCAGAACTTTTTTTTTCTTGTTTGGAGGAGAGTTTGGACAGTTTTTGGACTACAAACCCAAGAAACCCTTGGGCATTACATAAGATGGCTGGAGTTCTGGGAACTATAGTCCAAATAAAGGAATCTTCCTAAACTGTGCTCTAGGCTTGGTTGTGATGTAAACTTGAGATGAAGAATCATATTTTTATTGTTTGCATCCTTCCTAATGGGTGTGCATGCATGCCACACATGCATGCAACCATTTTTCTGAAATACAGGAGGAAAGTGAACATACATTTCAAAAGGAATCAAATAACTATTATTGTTAAATAACAAAAATCCCTATGAATATCATGAGATAATTTGACATTCAGTTTGCTTATGAGAATGATAGGCCAAAAGGATTTTTCTCTATCCTTCCAGCCTGTTCTGCCTTTGAAGTGACAAAGCTCACTCATTCAGGCATGCGTCCTCTTGGATAGGCATTAGACAAATGTCACTGCTTCTCTTCATTTGTTTCCTTTTAGAAATTGTTGGTATTTGTAGCAGTGAATGCCCTTCCTCTCGCTAATAGTGGGGAAGAAGACAGATGGCGTGATTTATTGATTTGGCTATCAAAATTCAGATGGACAAAATGGATCTAAGACGCGTATATCCTTTGTAATTTAGTTGCCTTGCTGGTCAAATTGAGCTCATGCACATGATTAAACAAAGCACTCCCTGCTTTGAAACCTTATTGGATAGTTTATCACTACATGAAACAGAGAACAGGTTCAGAGAGATGTTTCCTGCTGGGCATGACTGGGAATACAAAATAGCTTCTTCATTCTGTATAGAGGGACAGAATAGACAAGGTACTCTGATCATTGTGTGTGTGTGTGTGTACCTTCAAGTCCCTTGTCAACTTATGGCAATGCCATGAATTTCATAGTTCTTTCTTAGACAAGGAACACTCAAAAATAATTTTGCCAGTTCCTTCTGAAATAAAGTACCTGGCATTTGTGGGTGGTCTCCCATTGGAGTACAAACCAGGACTCACCCAGTTTAGCTTACAGGATCAGATGGAATTTGGTGCCTTTTGGGTATATAGGCTGCTGTAACTGTTAACCTTCTCATATAACAGCAAGAACAAAGCATGGAATGAATTGTGGAAGACATGACTGGTGATATATCCAATTTCATGATTGCATTCAGATGTTTTTAGGTGGTAAAGGCAGCAACTGTTTTCAAATACAAGTCATATTTGTAAAGGGAGAATAACCTTTTTGTCAATAGTTTTCAAACAGGCATTTAAAAATAATTATTGGCTTATTTAAATTATATCATCCTTTCAACAATAACACTTTTTAAGGCAGCTAGCAATGGAAAATAAAACATCTGTTATTAGAAGAACAGTAAAATACAAGAACTAAAGAGAAGTAGAATAATACACACATACATATCAACAACATAGTTATTGTGGGAGCAGGGATGAATGAATCTGTAGATTCCACTTTCCCCTTCAATGATTTTTTAAAAATAAAAAACACTTTTTTTCTGTTCTTTCTTAATAATGTAATGTGTTAATTTTCTAACTTTTTAACAATAATTGAACCAAAAAACCCCAACAACCCATCTATCTGTACCAGCCAAATCCAGTAAGTATTACTGTTGACAGACAGCACAAAGAAGACCATGGTGTATCTGCCTGTCATGGAGCTGCTCAAGATGAAGGGGAAAAGAGAGGTTGGAAGCTAACCCAGGCTTGCAACTATAATTGAAAATGATCAAGGATTGAAACAGAATGTTAGATGGAAGAATTTGTCAGATTCACTTGCTCTACATTCATACATTCCAAGCATTAACCATTAACCAGGGAGAGTCCTGATTAATTCTGTGTTATTCTACTCTTTTGGTGGTTTTTAAAATGTCCCAATTTCTCTCTCTTCTCCTACTTTTCCCCTTTTGTCCTCATCTTAGTTCAGTTAGTGTGAACTGAGTTCAAAGTGCAAAATAGGTTGCAGTCAAGTAACTCAGGAGCCGGAAAGAGGAAAGGAGGGGGCAGAAATTTGCCCTTCATAGTAGGCTCAGGCAAAAGCAAACTTCTGCAACCTCTCTTAGCTTGTGTATTCTTCCTCGTTAATTACTTCAGACATCATAACTATTCTCTGTTATGCTCCCTGGTTTTCATCTGTGAAAAGTATGTACATTTTTAAAAACCTCAAGTTCTTTTCATCGCTTTTTTTAAAAAAAAACCTTAATTAAGTTCTTAACAAATGAACAAAATGAACTGAACCAAATTCTTATCCATCCCTGTCTAGCAGTAGCCATTCTGGGAAAGTTTTTGAAGGATGGGGTAGGGTGGGGTGTGAGAGCTGGTGGTTTAAAGGGGGTCTAAAATGTTTCCTTTTAAAAACTGATCAACATTTTAATTGTTAAATTGTTTTATATGTTCTAAGACTTTATATTATTTCCCACTGTTTAAAAAAATGTTCTAATTTCTTTTATCTGGATGCTGCCTAGAAAGTAGGGTTGCTAGACTGAAAACTGGCTAGGGCTCCTATACCATTAATGGTTGTACAGAAGAGGGAATTTCAGCAGGTGTTCCTTGCTATCTGGTTGCATGACAAGCAAGATCCATAATAGTTCCATTTTAAGGAAGAGAGCAACTGCATCTGTGCTAGAGTATAGAAATGCAGTAGACAAGATCTAACTACTAGATTTTCTCTTCTACACCGCCATTAGATAGGAATCCTCTCCAGGTTTCAATCTAGTAATCTTATGTGGGAGCCTGTGATATATGTTTGGTTACTGATATCTTAATAAAGTAAAATAGCCCTGAGAGGCTGCATTTACCCACCTAATTTTGTCTGTCTGGCCTTTTAAACATTTCAATGAATAGAAAAGTGAAAAATCTTAAATTGAGCTAGTGTGTGAGATGTTCAGGATGCACTTATGCAACAGTCTCTTCTACTACATGTACTCAGTAAGAGCATAATTGCCATTCATTACATGTTACAGATATTCTTAAACCATGTAAGATCTATACAATTGCTTCTGTATGTGGAAGAGCTTCATAGAACCTGACAGATTCCCATTCTCTTGTGAACAATTTGTGGTTCAGTAAAACCAACTTGAATGAATGTGTGCAATCTTGAAATATTCTTGGCAGATATAGCAACCCAAGCCTGATGACTGCTGTGGCAAAAGCCATTCATTATACCATAGGGAGGTGTGGTTTGAAATTAATTTTGACAGTTAGCACTACAGTCACAATGAAGTTACTTGTTAAAATGTATTTCTGTAACAGCTGGGTCTTTTGGGCCCAGCTGTTACATTTTCTTCACCAGACAAGATATATTACTTCAGCCTTCAGCTTTAGAAGAGTGTGTTATTTGTGAATGTGTGTGTAACTAGTGCTTGCAACAGTTTAAAGCAGAACTGGGAAACATTTGTTTCATTTCACTAGAAAGCTTGAAAAACTACCAGAGGAGTGGTTTGTTTTTGTTTTTGTTTTTTGTTAGATTTAGGAATTCATCACATGCAGCTTTTAAACCACCAGAAGAGTTCAATAATAGCACTTTTGGTGATATCTATCACACAATGCTGTCTTCCCCTCATGCTGCTTAGTCTTTCAATCGTTGTTAGCCTGCACCTGGCCATTGATGGGGAGCACCCATCAATAAGCTCCCAATTGTACTAGTTATTAGGCATGGTAAAATTATCCTGTTGCAGTTCTGGGACTACACAGTCACACTGTGTCAGTGTCTCCTCTCCTCCCCCCTCCCCTTCACTATTCCAGAACAGCTGTGTGTTTTTTTAAGTTTTATTTTTTAAACCACAGACTTTAAAACTATGGAGTTGGCATAATTCTGGAATCGCATTAAGAAACACACACATGCATGAAAGGCACACTTGGCAGGGCATAGGACAGGGAGATGGGGTTAAGCACAAGGGATGAGAGTGTGAGGGGTCGGCAACATTTCAGTTATGCTAATAAAGGAATGCAATTATGGTAAGAATGGGGCCGGTGTGATAAAGTAATTAGTGGCTTTTTAAAAATGATATGCTCTGAACAATAGTGTTTGATAATACATCAGTTTTAATAAGACCACTCTGGCCTCTGTGATATCACCAGGAGCCCATCCTGACATATTCATGATGTGTATGTAGTCACAATTGCAAAACTTGAGGTTTTGGCTGTGAAATATCAGGGTGAGGAACTGTCTGATCTGGCAACCTTAAGTCCAACCTTGTGACATTCACTTCCACAGATTAACTGAGCACTATATGAAGTAGTACTTCCTTCCCCACTCCCATTGGCGATTGCAAGTTCTAGTATTATAAGACTGGGAAAAGCTTCTGCATATCTCCTTTTTCATACCCTGCATAATTTTATGTCTGTCTGTCATATCTCCTCTAACTCATTTCCCCCCTAGACTGAAAAGTGTTGCAACCTTTTCTTATATGGCAGTGATTCCAGATCTTTGATCACTTTTATTGGTCTTTTCTGCACAAGAGTCTTTTAGTTCACTGAGCTTTAGCTACGAGTGCTCATCAAACTACACCTCATTTTCCTCACTTTTCTTTAAAACCATTGCTTTTTAATAGACACTCATGACTACTCCAGTACCAATCTTTGGCCATCTGTTTCAGCATAGTGGATGGTTTCTTGTAATACATTTCATTTATTTACTTTATTTTATTTCTAAATAACATTAAAATGCAACCACCCCAAACTGTTCACAATAAAAACAGAGACAATAAAGCAGTAGCTAAAACCTTGGCCTGACCTTGCAAAGCTGATGGACATGTCATTACCTGTGTTCTAATTACTGGCAGAATGTACCTCCTTCTCCCCATGTAGCTAATATCCAGTAAAATAGGTTAGGGATTTACGACCATGGCAATAGTATCACGGTTATGAATACATAGCCATCATTAATATGAAACAATTGCCTATTTATAAGTAGCTGATATTCTGTATTGGCCCTTGATTCTACAGCACAAAGAGCTAATACTTGCAAAGTGCAGTAGGTTTTACGACCACAACCAGTGCACATGGGTTAGTGAAGATTGCCCAAAGGCTAAAGGTAAATTGTTCTGCTATTGACAGAAAATCCATGCCTCTAGGGAAACTGTATTTGGACAGAGGATATTTGGGATTAAGATAGTGGACACCTTGTACCCTTATTTATTTTCTAGATTTAGCAGCAAGATTCTTTTAGGATTTCTTTATGAGATATACAGTTCCAAGGCAGCACTTGCAGCCCTGGAACTGTATGTGGCTCTCACACACTTTTTGTGGCCATAAAACTAGGATACAACCTCAATATCTTTATCTTGCAAAAATAAATAAATAAATAAATAAAAATAAAAAAATAAAAAGAGCAAATTGCATCTCTTAGCTTTCAGGAGCACCAGTTTAACTTTTAAATAGATGACAGGTTCATCAAGCTATTTAACATACAGAATACTCATTTTGAAAAACCAAAACCTAGGTCAGCTTCTGACAAGTTCTGATTTCTTCCCTCACACCTAATTTATGACATTTGTTTTCAGTGTACGAAACCTCAAAGGCAGAAAATTAGCCCCTGCACCTTACTACTCCACATTACTACTTGAAATGTAGAGGAGTAAGTAGTACACACACACAACTTTGTGCCCATCTGGATCTAATAAAGGTTTTAAGAGTCAATAGAAATCAAGTGAGTGGGGAAGCATGTCGATGATGTACAGGCTGGAATGTTCCAAGAACTTCGTGTTGTGCCAAGTCATTTTCAACTTATGGCAGACATAAAGTGACCCTATCATGGTGGGGTTTTTTTGGAGGGGGGGCAAAATTTGGTCAGAGGCCGGTTGCCTTCCTCTGAGGCTGAAAGAGTGTGATCTGTCCAAGGTCACACAGTGGTTTTCCATGGCTGAGGCCCTACGTAGATGGGAAGGATAGCACAGGCCAAACTCTGTTTGGGCTCATCTAATTTGCTGACTGTTGTGGCAGTTTCAAAGAAAGGGCCCGAACAGACAGGCTAAAATAAAGTTGCTTCGGGTCACTTTTGAGGTATGTTGTTTAAATGATGCATGGGTCCTAAGAGGCCAGAAGCTGCGCCAAAGCCACACTCCAGTCCTAAGGACTGGAGCACGGCTTTGGCACAGCTTCTGGCCTCTTAAGATGTGTGTGTCATTTAAACAGCATACCTCCAAAGTGACCCAAAGCAGCTTTGGTTTGACCTGTCTGTTCAGACCCAAACTCTGCTGAAAACAGTCGGTCTTTTTAGACCAGATTAAGGATCTTTGGCATTCAGAGCCACTGGATCTGCATTCAGTCTGCCTGACCCTGGCCCAGAGATGGCCTGCATCATCCAGAGGGGATGACAAGTCTAGGGATACAGGGCCTGCATGGTGATTTGAGCCTTCGTCCCTGGAGTTGTAGTCCAGTGTTCAAACTACTATACCATACTGTCTCTCGAAAAACTACAAGATTACAAGAACAGGAGGGGAAGGGAGAGAATAGTTTGAAAACCTTTGGCCTTGGACATCTGGATAATTTAGATTCAATGTTTTTGTGAGCAAAGTACAGCTGTACTCAAAAGAGCTCACAGCTCCTAAACTCCTCCTCCTCACCGTCTTGCTTCTGCTGCTGCTGAGTGTGTGGGAAGCTCTGTAGCTTCCTGTGCTTCATAATTACATTCAGCCCAGGACCAATCTTTCTTCCAGTTTATTTTCTCACAACAAATTGTCCTCATCACAACTGTTGCTGCAGTATTGCATACAATGATTCCCTCCCCAGGAGGCTTCAGATTTACCATACATCTAACAGCCCGCTTGCTACCCCTAGCATCAACCCACTAGAAAAGTGTCCTGGCTTTGATTATGAGCAAAGCTATTAAACGGAATTGCTCAGGGACCTGATTCAAGGGAGAAGGAAATTATAGGTTCCTACCATCTTCAGCAATGCTGTTTTCCAGAAAAGTGTGTAGAACGTAAAAATAAACCAAATGAACAACATACAACATTGAATGAGCAGAAGCCAAGCTTGCACAATGGCTCTGCCCTTCCTCACTTACCCTGTGTACACAATCCCTGGTGTACCCTGCAGAACCTGGAAGTCCTCTCCAGAAGACGGGTTGTGGGAACCTAGCAAACAACCTGGGCTGTGTTTACTGGGACTGCAGTGCAATGTGTGAATCACTGCAACTGTAAACTCTGTACAAATGATGCAAGGCTTTTATCCTAACAGTAGTCTTTTGTCCTGGTTACAGGTTAAGCATCAGGACAATCAAAAGTTATGGCATGTCCATTCTTTATGTGTGATCCATAGTTTTTCATGATCTACAGAATCAAAGGCTTTGCTATAATCTATAAAGCACAGGCTGATTTTCTTGTGAAATTTTTTGGTGCACTCCATTGTCTGACATATGTTTGCAATATGATTCCCATGGCTTCTTCCTTTTCTGACCCCAGCTTGCCATTTCTTGCTTCATATATAATAAAAGTTTTTGTTGTAGAATTTTGGGCATGACTTTGCTTGCATTGTCCTGTGGTTACTTGCAATCCCTGGTGTACCCTTTCTTCAGATGGTTCTTCCATGAATGAATCATTCATTATTTCATCTCTTTTATAAGGTTTTTCAATGCATTGATTCCATTGTCTTTGTATTTGCTCTGGGTCATGTAATGTGTTCTCCTACTAGTCATGGAGCATTCCTACCCTTGGTTTAAATTTCCCTTCAGTTTATCAGATCTTGTGGAAAAGGTCTCTTGTTCTTTTTTGTTGTCATCTTCTATTTCTATTCATTGATTATTATGGTAGTTCCTGTCCCTGCGCACACGTCACTGAATATTTGCATTCAGGGTTCTGACTCAGTTTCTGTCACCTTTTACTTTTCTTCTTATTTGTCCTTAACTGCTTGAAGAGTTTCATCTGCCATTCGTTGAGGCTTCTCTTTCTTTTTGACTGTAAACAGTGTCTTTTTGCATTCCTCTCTGATGATGTCCCTCACTCCAGTCCAGAACTCTTCTGGCTCTTGGCCAATTAGACTTAATAGTGCAAATCAATTTCTTATACTATCTTTAAATTCTACAGGAACATTCTTCAAGTTGTATTTTTGCACAATAGTTGGTTTATTCTTCTTTGGCATTACTTTAATTTTTAATATTAGTAGTTCACAGTCTGCTCCTGGTCTTGTTTTTTCAGACAAAATGGAAATTCTCCATCTTCTGTTTTCAATTACACTGTCTCTTTGGTGTCTATATTGGCTCTCAGGTGATGTCCATGTATACAGTCACCTCTTTCATTGCTTGAAGAATGTGTTTGCGATGAACAAAAATTTTTCCTCACAAAATCCAGTCCCTCTCCTGCTTCATTTCTTGATCCGAAGCCACATTTTCTACAATCTTTGATTCTGCTGTTTCCTAATTTTGCATTCCAATTTATGATTAACAACAAGTCCTGTTTTGGTGTACAATCAATTTCCTCCTGGACTCCATCACAGAATCTTTCAGTTTCTTCTTCTTCTGCCTCTGTAATTGGTACATAAACTTGGATTACGGTTATTTTGATGGGTTTTTACCTATATTAATCAGTGAGGTTTTGCACTGTATCCTTTGATGGCTTTTGCTACATCTCCCTCACTATTAATGTCAGCTCATTTCTTCTTAGATTTTCATTTCCTAATTAGAACACTGTGTAATTAGCTGACCCAAAATGTCTAATTCCTTTCCACTTTAGTTCACTCACCCGAAATACTGCAATGTTTTTATGTTTTCTTTCTTGTTTTACTATGTCTATATGAATCAGGCTTCCCCTGATTCATGCTTCTCCCATTCCATGCTCCTATAATTTGTGTTGTTAAGCTATAGACTTTCCTTTCACTTCTTAGTATATCAACATCTTTTCACCTTTAGACCAGTTGCTTCATTATCCATTTTACTATTCATAGTTGTCCTCTGCTGTACCTCAGTAGCTCACTGAGTGCCTTCCAACCTGGGACTTTTATCTGACAGCACTATCTCTTGTTTAATTTTGGATTGTATCATGATAGGTTTTTCATGGTAAAAGACAGTTAAAAGGGCCTCACCATGCCTCCCTCTGCACAGGTCTAATACATGTCAAGTATGATGCCACTATCATTGTCTCTGAGAGATCCTCCATCAATGTCAACCCCCCTTTGCATTGCTGCTTCCCAATAGCCGTTTAGCACATTTAGCTTGGCTCCTTGGCAAAAGTCTGTCTAACATGGGATTTCCTATCAACAGTACAGAGCTGTTTCCTCACAGGAGCACACAATCACACCACCACAGAAAGGGTGGAGATGATAGAGATCCATAATAGGGATATAAACCCTTTTTCTGAGGAAAATATAGTCTACCCATGATCTGATAGACAAACCATTCTAGATACTATGAATGTGAAATCAAGAATATACAGTATGCTGAATGGAACTACAACACACTTGGCTACCAAACTCACTTTGAGGAATCCCCCCCCCCCATAAGGCAAA
Organism: Sceloporus undulatus; assembly: GCF_019175285.1. Classification (NCBI taxonomy): domain Eukaryota; kingdom Metazoa; phylum Chordata; class Lepidosauria; order Squamata; family Phrynosomatidae; genus Sceloporus; species Sceloporus undulatus. Next base: position 48,744,164 of record NC_056525.1, on the reverse strand, counting down.
TTCTGCCTATGCTTGAGCCCCATTCAAATGAATGGGGCTTGTGTGCATGGCAGCATGGCGGCACAGCAGCACGCACGCAGCACAGGTGTGTTCCCCATTCATCTGAATGGGGCATGCCACCTCTTGCACCCTGCGCGCTCCCACACAGTTTGAGCACATAAGCTCAAAGCTGCATATAGTGCGCCCGCATATAACACGGGTGCACTGTACTTTCAAATAAATGGCACTGCCACTGGTACTCATATGACAACACAGTATGCAAATATCAATGCTTCTTTGGCTCCTGAATCCAGAAACCTTTTCTCTAGTATCTGTTCTTTTTTATCATCTCTTTTAACATTGAAATTCACCAGCATGGCTATTCTAATTGGAAAGAGGTAGTTAAGCTATTGGATGTTGCAAAGTCTTCTGCTACTGACAAGAAGTCCACTCTTTTGTCCTTGTCAGCGCTCCTGCCTGATACTGATTATTTGCACCCTGCATGATGTCAATTCCTGCATGGGGCTAAATACCATCACTTTTCCTGTGAAGTTTCTGCCATAACCCTTTAGTGTGAGACTGGGTATAAATGTAACAGTAATAGATGCATATTCTTCCTCTATTTCCCTTTCTGACATCTAATGGCTGGAACAGCTGCCCCAACGGAGACACATTGCCACTGGAGCATCTAGGCAGCTGGCTGGCTTTTGAGTGTTCCTGGGCATCTTTGTAAATGCCGCACTCCCAAGATGCCTGGAAGTGGGCTTTAACAGGCTGTCTGTTTTGGCCCCTTCTTTCTTTTCTTCTTGGTTAAATATTAGATTGCAAACTTCTTGAAACAGTGGCTTGTTGTCTTAACACTTTGGAAAGCCAAGTATGCTTATGGTACTATAGAAATTGGGTGATCACCTTAAAAAGAAAGAAAGAAAAGAACAGAAAGTACCACCAAGGTAAAGAACAAAAAGGGATACAGATTTGCATTACAATTGCATTTCCTAATATAGATAGACAGAAAGACAGATGTAAATTTAGAAATAATTGCTATAATTTAAACAGAATTACAGTGTGACTCACCAGAGAGGGGAAGATCCCCATTTGGTCACTAGTTCCTTGACTGCCTGCTCAGTCTGCTGTTCAGATGGTGTTGATGGTCAACCTTAAGTCCATCTTGTGCTCTCACTTTGAATGGCCCTTTAATTTTAAAATAGATATTCTTTAAAAGGGAGTGCACACCAAAGTAGAAGACTGTCTCTACAAAGCAGAATAAATTTACACTATATATGAATACAGCTGTAGAAGTAGCAACATTAATACATGCTACATGTAGTACTACTGCTCAGTGGCGTCTAATAAATATTTTAACCCCTAGCAGTTGCAGTCCTGTAATCATATTTATCTGCATTGGTATTTTCTTCTGAGAATGTAGGTTTAGGAATGGAGGTTGAATGAAAATTTAAATTTTTTGGCTTTTGTAAGGATTTGTTTAATCCTGACTTACTACTAATGCAAGATCCAGTTCAAAGCATTTGTGTGATTCTAATGACTAGAAATCCTTGCTGCTCGTCAGAAAGAATTAATGGCACAACTCACAGAGCAAAGAGACTGGAAACAAAAAGAAGAAATGGAGCTAGAGAGAAGGTCACTGAGCACACTTGGCTCATTGCTCGTCTCTTAACCCAATAAGAATAAAGCACTTTATTGCTGCCTTTTAAATTCCTGTAAGATCTCTAGCATCTGTATATAGAGCATAAGGTGTATTACTAGATCTAGAGCTCTCTTGCAATTGCAAATGAAGATTAGAAGTTATCATTCTTGGAAGCTTAAACACACTTAAATCTAATAAGAACTCATTTTCAGATCTAAGCTTGGGAACACTTACAGATAATTAATGAGCTATAGCAGACATAGGGAAAATATTAATTATATGTCTACTGTACTCCATAAAGGATATGATTTAATTTAGAGACATTCTCACCTTGCATTTCAAAAGAATATTGATTTGTCTGAAAATGACCTAGATTTAAGCTCAGTAGCCTTCTGTTCACACACCTCAAAACCTTTGGAGTGATTTCTAGTACAGTATATCCACCTGCTCTATTTGAAGGGCTGATAGAGGACAATTCTCTGTTATTATACAGTGGTATATAGTTATGGTTATAATAGTTTTGTTCCTCAGAGAAAAGAATAGTGGACACAAAGGGGCAGTACAGATGGATGGCTCCGTGCTGCCCATCTTTGTCCCGTGTCTGTGCTGCAACATCTGCATGTTGCAGCACACACATGCGATGTCTAAAAGGAACTGCTCTAGGCAGCTCCATTTTGCGCTGTCATAAGGGCTGCGAGCAGTTTGGGTGCTCGGGCTCCTGCATGTCATGGACAAGTGTGGGCGGGTGCCATGCAATTATGGCAGCGCCTACATATCATAGGACTCGAGAGCATGTGGTTAGTGCATGCTCTGAGCCCTACTATCACCACCAGGACACCGCTTCCTGGCGGTGCGTTCCAGCCCTTTTTTTTCTTTTCTTTTCTTGCTTACCTCTTTTCATGGTGCTTATTCACAGGGCTTTTGTCTTTCTTCTTTGATGAAAGGTGCCTATCATCTGTTTTTCAAAAATCACCCAACCATGTCAAGATAAAGATTTTATTATAGTGCTGAAATGACAACAATGATTTGACAGGTCAATTCAGAAATGCTTTGTAGGAAGACTACCTATGGGAGCCATATGTAACAGGGGGCTTGTCTGCAATGCTTTAAAGTAAACCAAGCTGCTGACCTAACACATACAAGAATGAATATAGATGATATTCAGATGTTTTTGCTTAAGTGGAGAAAGGTCACATGAACAACAGAACAGTATGGATCCCATACTGGGGAAAGGGTGAGATTCTATCTATCTATCTATCTATCTATCTATCTATCTATCTATCTATCTATCTATCTATCTATC
>NC_056525.1:48727722-48741227 GCF_019175285.1 Sceloporus undulatus | reverse complement strand
ATCCATCCATCTCTTTTTAGACAAGTTGTCAGTGGAAGCTGGTGACTCCCATGTCAGTGGAGAATCAGCTCCAGGTTTTAGCCTACAGTTTAAAGAACCATACTGTACAAGGTGCTGAATGTATTCTGGATATAGGGCTCAGTATTTTGGATTGCTCCTCCTCTCCACTTTTCTTTTCCTGGGCAAGTGCAAGGAAAGCTGGGATCAATTTCACCTCCCCCCCAGCTCACAGCCTCCCTAAAGTAGGATAAATACAGTGGTACCCCGGGATACGAAAGCACCGCCTTACGAAATTCCCGGGATACGAAAAAAATCAATAGGAAAAAACTGTTCCGGGTTACGAAGGTTTTTCGGGTTACGAAAAATTTTTTGGTGCTTTTCGGCGCTATTTCGCACGAAATCGCGGCTTTTCCCCATTAGCGCCTATGGCTTTTTCGGCTTACGAAGGATTTCGGGTTACGAACGCGGCGGCGTAACGAATTATTTTCGTAACCCGGGGTACCACTGTACCCTTGTTTTTAATCTGTAGTCCCTCTCAAAATGGCAGCTGAGAATGATGTTGCCATTCTGAGAGGGACAACAGAGGAAAATGATATTTGGGTTTGTGCATGGTTCTGGGAGGTTGTATAGTGGGGATTTTGTTTGTTTGTTTGTTTGTTTGTTTGTCTTTCTGTGTTTTTATTCACTTGGAGGATTCATTGCATGGAGCTTTAAAGGGGAAATGCCTAAAATGTCATCATTTTTTAAAAAGGGAATTGAGTCACTTTGAGGCTTCAGAGACTGCAATAATGGGATCCAGGGGCCACATGCGGCCCATGGTTTGCATTTTGCTCACTCCAGACCTAAAGCCTGGAAGGGGTTGACCATTGTACAGACACTGGAGCCCCCAACCTCCACTAGAGTTACACATAGTGGAACAGTATATCAAAACCTCACTGAGCATCTAACCTCATTGCAAGAAGCAAAAGCAGTATCATATTTCTTGTTGCTGATTTGCTAGATTACAGAGACTGAGATCAAGTGGCAGCTGGTTTCTCCAGCATTTGTGGGGCAGTAAATCCACTCTGGGATTTAGTCCTAACTTTAACAGAGCTATCCCAATACTGAATCTGTTTTGGAGATCAAGGTCAGCACCTTATGCTCCTTTACTGTTGGACTCAAGCCCAGATTGAATCCCCCACTGCAAAGACTTCAGAACCAGCAGTTACCACTGCTGTGACCCATTCACCAAAAAGAAAAAAAATGTTTTCCCACATCCACTTGTCCTTCTCCCCAAACCCCAACCCAAACACATTTTCCAGCTATCTGGCGGTGAAATCATGGCTATCACTTGTAGCTACTATAGATGGTTTACTGTCATTTTTTCATTGTGTTTGCTGGTGGTTTCTTGGCATGGTCTGCAATTAAATTATTTCACAGAAATATTCCTGCATTTCCTCCTTCAGAAGACTAGAAGAGGAACTCAACTTAGGCTGTAAAATATAATTTGTTGTCTTTCTTTAGCAGTGCACATAGAGAAAAAACATTCCTATGGGATGAGGAAGGGTTGTTATCATTTAGTTCCTTATACCAATTTGTTAGATTTTGACTAAACAAGTCAGCTTTCCAATGACAATGTTTCAGTAAACAATGCAGCTTTTAAACAGGATAAAAGTATTATGGGATGTTGTCTTTTTTAGAGACTTAGGGCCCAAACAGACAGACCAAGATAAAGATGCTTTGGGTCACTTTGGAGGTATGCTGTTTAAATGATGCATGCGTCTTAAGAGGCTGGAAGCCACGCCAAAACCACGCTCCAGTCCTGAGGACTGGAGCACAACTTTGATGCAGCTTCTGGCCTCTGAAGTTAAATGTATCATTTAAACAGCATACCTCCAAAGTGACTGGAAGCAGATTATTTTGGCCTGTCTGTTTGGGCCCTTACACGATAGCAAACAAACAGGTGAAATAAACTTGCATTTTATCAGGTGGGTTTTAAAACTTTAAGCTAAAAAATCTCTCATCCAGAAACCCCTGGAGCTGGGAGGGAATGTGATGGCTGTTTTAGTTGCATCCCTAACTTTCTTATTTGCCTACCTACTTATGGCATTTTAAAAATCTCTTCTCAACACACTACAGCTCCTTGATTGAATAATAATATTTAAAATAAGACCCAGAATGATTAAAAAACAATGACAAAAACAAAAACAAATAAATGTTCCAAAACAATTACTTGCTCCCAAATGCATGACTAAAACCAATTAAAACTCCTCTTTAAAAATTGTTCTATGACAGTGGTTCTAATAGTTCTATGATAATAGATTGATGGGTAATTTTCTGATGTATTTGGGACTGCGTTCAGCAAACAGGACTATTTTTACAAGCAATTGTGTGCACGTGTGTGTGCGCACGCGTGCCTTCATGTCACTTGTCAACTCATGGCGACCCTATGAATTTTGTAGGGTTTTTTTAGGCAAGGAGTACTCAGAGGTGGTGTTGCCAGTTCCTTTCTCTGGAAAATACCCCACAGTACCTGGTGAATAAGAAAATAGCTCCCTCCATTGCCAGGAACACACAGGAAATGCTGAGGTACATTTGTGATTGGCCAATTTGAATTAACCGTTAGAAGTGTAGGTGAAAGCCCTAATTATCTCAAACAGCAGCACCAACAATTTATTCAAGTAGAATTCCTTTGCTGTTAGTATAAGGATGGGTGAAGTGCATCCAGATGTTGGACTGCAGTTCTCATCTTCATCGTAGCGTAGCCTGTAGTGAAGGATTCTGGGAACTGCAATCTGACAAAATCTAAAAGACCACATTTTCCCCAACTGTGCTTTAGCAGCTGCCTAACATATAGAAATTTAGTAAGTAACAGCTTCTTCCAAGCCTCTTCTCTTGCTACATTTCTGCCTGCCATGTAGCTGTTGAAAGGCCAAAAAGCACTACAAGAAAAGAGATGTGTGAAGGCAGCAATCCTATAAGCTTTTAAAATGTAATTGTGACAGCTTTCTCTCTCCAGGGAAGCCTAGTTTAAAGCAGCTCATTCAGTTATGAGTCAGGCAGACATAGCCATCCTTTAAAGACCTTTCTGCAAAAACTGTAGTGCTTGCAGAGGGGAAAAGAACAAAATAAATGAAGAGAAGCAATGTAAACAGAAGAGCTATTCCACTTACCAGTATAATAAAGGAAACTGTTTATGTGCAGAAGGTCACTAAAAAAACTCATGCCATAGCCTTAAGGGAAACCTTGGTTATTAACATGGCAACATATATGTGTCTATTGAGAAGTAAGCCCCAATAATTTCAATGGCACTATTCATGGGTAAATATGTGCAAGACTGTAGCCTATCTGCTTGATCTATTGCTGTATTTTGACTAAAGGGCAAGCATGAGCAGTAATTCTGTATGTGGAAGAATATAAATGTGGGAGATAAAGCTAATGGCATAATGGTGGCTGACTGAGGATGGGCTTCTACATTTTAGACAGCTCTTTTAAGCTTCAGATTGAAACCCTGAGTCAATTCACCAGTCAATTGACATGGAAGCCACCAGATGCCACTGGCTCACAAGATGGCACCTCCTATACTGCAGAGTAAGAGGTTGATTTTCAACTGTAAGGGCTGTAATCCCATACACACTCACCTGGGAACAGGAAAACAATGACCTTAATTTCTAAGGCTGCATCTGCACTGTGGAAATAGTACAGTTTGATACCACTTCAACTGCCATGGCTCAATACTGTGGAATTCTGGAATGTGTAGTTTTATAAGATATTTAGCTCTCTCTGGTGCCACAACAAGCTACAGTTCCCAGAATTGCATAGCATTGAGCCATGCCAATTAAAGTGGTATTAAACTGGATTACTTCAGCAGTGCAGATGCAGCCTCACTCTGGCTGCTGGCTGTTAAGGTAGGCTGGAGAGGACAGTCAGGCCAGGAGATATTACTTTGTTATGTATACATAACTATGCAGCTGATATAGCATACCAGTGGTGCTTTTTTCACCACTCCCAATTCCAATTTTGCTTCAGAATGGAAAATTACCACTCCTGGAAGTTTCAGTAATTCACCTTTAAAGTAAATTCCAGTTACTTCTGCTTTTAAAAACAAAAACAAAGAACACATTTATATTAAGCTCCAACTGAACCCTAAATCAAGAACTAAAGCAGTCAAAATGAATAACTGACACTGCTCCAGAAGCTGTCAGAATTGGTCCCATTATTATGGATAAAAGAGTGTGAAAGTGATTTGGTGTATAACTATCTCACACTTTTCTCCAGCATATCATGTTCACCTTTTTCCCTCCCAACTTTTTTTTTATTCTTCACATCTTCATTTCATGATCTGCCAAATGCCCAGAGCCTCAGTGACTAAATATAAAATAGCTTTGTTACCACTGCCAACTTTGCTTAGGACTATTGAATCATCACTGACAGTCATGTAGATATCTAGACAGGTGCCTGGTTGAGGTGAAGAAGAAATAATAAAAGATTAAATGAGGCAAAAGCACATGGTTACAAATTAAAGTTTCTCTGACACAAAGTTAATCTTCTGATGGAAGACAAGGTTGGAAATAAATAATTAAGATGCCTGTAGATTTCTTTTCCTTGATAGAGAGGGTGTTGCAATTAACTCATTTGTCATTGAAGGAGAGGCTCTAAATCTTCTACTGGAGATGCCAAACCAGAACATTTTAATGGCACCCCACTCTATAAAGAGACGCAAAGAGCTTTTTGGAATTTGTTAAAAGCTAACATATCATTAAGATATTTCCAAAGAAAAAGAGATAAAAATCTAATTCGTTCTCTGTTTCATGGGCCAGGCTGTATTCTGAATTTAAAACTGTATAATTTTTAATTCAGCATGCAGCCTGGCCCATGAAATACTGAATAATCATTAATGAAGTAGCAACCATAATGATAGCTTATCATGTGCAATATCAGAATGCTGGTAGCATTGCCAAACCTCTATACATTGTACACATATTTCCATTTTGCCATTCTTATCCCATCTGTAAACCAGAGACACCCAAAATATTCATATTATAATATGTTGTTTTTAGGGCCAAGCTTAAAACAATATATAAAGATGAATGACACCAGATACAAGTAGGCAAAACAGACCGATTAATAATTATTAAGATGAAAACTGCTGCGAACCTCACAAGCTACTGTATTTATTTTCTTAAAGAAAGATTGCAACGAACAGAGAAGTTTCCAATGCCTTCTTAAAAGCTCAGCATATAAGAGCCAGTGTTGCCTAGTGGTTTGAGAGTTGGACTATGACTCTGGAGACTAGGGTTCGATTCCTGCTCGGCCGTGAAACCCACTAGGTGACCTTGGTTAAGTCACAGTCTCTCAGCCTTAGGGGGAGGGCAATGGCAAATCTCCTCTGAACAAATCTTGCCAAGAAAACCCCAGGATAGGATTGCCATAATTTGGAAAGAACTTGAAAGCATTCAACACACACACATAAAGGAGTAAGCGCAAACAGTAAACTTTTTATTTGTTTTTATTATTTATTAATATTTAATTTATTAGTCAGTCAGATAGACATTTATTAGTTACATATATATCCTGCCTCTTTGCCTATTAGCTCAGTGGCTGTTTTGCTCATGTTATGATCCTCACAACCCTATAAAGTAGATCAGGTTGAGATAAGTGGCAGAAGGACACCAAGTGAATTTTATGACAAAGCAGGTTCCTTACCTGGATCTCCTGAAGTGCCACTCTAAGAACTCCCATTAACCTTCAGGTGGCCAAATTTTGCACCAGCTGGAAGTTTTTCTTCAGAGTCAAACCTGTATAAAACTAATTACAGCAAACCAGCTTGGAGGAAACTAAGCTGCAAGTAACTGAGTTTAGATTTGGGTTTATTTGGTAGCATCTCGGCCAGCTTGATAAGCCTGAACTGCTAGAAAAAGTAACTTTTGGTTTTATGTCTACCTTTCACATTTTGTTTCTGTACCACAGCTGCATTTACTTCATGAATGCAAATATATTAAATCAGGCTGGGCATCACAAGATTGTTTTGGCCACTGATTGACACAGATTGACAACAAACTTTGTTGTTGCTGTTGTGTGCCTTCAAGTCATTTCTAACTTATGGCGACCCTAAGGCAAACCTATCGCAGGGCTGTCTTGGCAGAATTTGTTCAGAGTGGTTTTGCTTTTGCTGTCCTCCGAAGCTGAGAGTGTGTGACTTGTCCAAGGCCACCCAGTGGATTTCCATGTTCAAGCAGAGATTTGAACCCTATTCTCCACAGTCATACTCCAGCACCCAAACCTACACCATGCTGGCTCTCTTAACCACATTTAATGTTCACTACCCATTCTGAAAAATACATACTTTAGAACATATACTAATAACTTTTTCCCATTTTCCTTCACAAAAAGCTCCCTTCTCATCTGGATTGGGGTGATGGCACACAGATAATTTTTTAAACACTTCATGCTCTGTAAATTTTTCCACAGAGAGAAAAAAAGTGCATAAATTTAATAAGTAAAGTAACATTCTGAGTTTAGAAAATTACATTATTTTTGAGATATGGTTGCAATACACACAAAGATTATAAATTAAGATGCATGTCATGGAAATATAGGAGTTTTATAGACATCAGGACAATGCAAAAGTCGATGTTAATGTTTCCAAAATTCTCTACTGGAGGACATCAGCTCCCATGGTCCAAATTAAGGGTCCATAGCCATATGGTATAAGTCACAGGCTCTTATTTGCACATTGGATGGACGTTGAAGGAGATCCATTAGTTCTGACAAACTCTGGTGTAGCATTCCCGCTGGCAAGCCCCGGGGTTGCGACCCCCTCTCAGGATAGCAATGCTCATCAAGATTGAGATGTGGCAGTTCTGCTGGCAAACCACAGAACTGTGACCCTCTCTCGAGATAACAATGCTTTATCCATAATTAGATAGATAAGCCCATGTTGATTCGGCTGGCTTAGCTGGTCTCCATATCCTGCTTCCTTGCCTCAAGAGCACGCACCAAGCATGCACTGATCACGCACCTGTCATGCCAGTCAGATGATCTAGGAGCAAGGCTATCATCAATGATTGTAAGGAAAACAATGGACGGAAGTAAGCAAGATGACAATAAAAGGCCCAGCCAAAAACTTGGCTGGAAGAAGTCTTGTGCACCCCCATTCCTGTCTCTGTGTCTCTTTGCCGCGACACTCTGGCAAAACAAAGTGTCACTTTACTGAGATGTAAAACTAGAGAACTCTCTTTGGTCCTCTTTACCTGGGTCCAGGAATATAAGATATAATTGCTTTGCTACCTTCAGCCAGTCATCAGGAACACAATGATCCCAATTCCAGATGCAGAGCAATTCCAGAAGCCCTGTTGAGAAAAGGGAAAGAGCATAGTAATTAAAGTCATCATTAAATAAAGCAGAAATCACACAGCAGTCATCAAAAGCCCTGGGCTCACAAAGCTTGCCAGCCACATTCATACCTCTCTTTGTTGACTAACAAGCAAAAAGGCACCTAATGTGTGGTGTTGTGACTGATACCTTACAACTCTTGGACAGAGCTTGGAAAAGTGACTTATTCTGGAATTGCTCTATTTTTCTAACCTACAACTCCCAGAATTCTTCAGTCAGCATGGCCATGGCATGGAGGATTCTGGGAAATGTAGTACAAAAATGCCAAGAAACCCCTATGATAAGCTCACTTTAGGCTCACCATAAATCAGGAGCAAATTGAACAAGCTTAATTTTCATGTGTGATGTGGCACCCAGTTCTACCCACTCCTAGCTGGTGCCAGGGCTTTCTGGCTCAGACTGGAGGTGTCTGGATATGTGTTAAGTTTGTGGCTGATTTTAGCATCCCAAAAAGACAGAAGCAAAGGAAAGCGACTGGGGAGATTGTTGGCAGGTGCATGTATTTAGGCCATTATGTCATTTGGGGTCAGGCAGAGAGAGAGCCAGCATGGCACAAGTGGTTTCAGTGTTGGACTGCACCTCTGAAGACCAGGGTTCAAATCCCCATTCAGCTGTGGAAACCTACTGGGTGACCATGTGCAAGTCACACTCTCTCAGCCTCAGGGAAAACCAATGGCAAACCTTCTCTGAACAAATCTTGCCAAGAAAACCCCATGATAGGGTCTTCTTAAGATTGCCACAAATCAGACATGACTTGAAGACACACAGCCACAACACACAGAGAGAAGTACCATCATTGAGATTTGTGAGTCTTCTTGTTGCACAGACCCCTGGTGCCATTGCTGCAGGGCCTGGGAAAAACTCCTGTGGGCTAAAGTGAGCCTTCTTGCTTCAGCAGCAGTGAAGGACCTGGAAAAACTCCCTGTGTGTCATGTGTGCTGTAGGTTGGACTACACGGAATGGAAGCCCTAATGGAGGTAGGGACAGCTGGAACAGTTGTTGGGGATATTTTGTCACCTGTCAGGCAGGTTGATTTTTTGACTAAAATATCTGGACTTATACATTAGTATATATGAGTGTTATGACTATAATGGTTATAAAAATATAATAAACATATAAAAAGACAGCACACCCCATTTAAAAGATCTTCTGCAATAGTTACCAAACATAGACTTGGGTAAACAGTATCGCCCTAATGTGCCAATGGGAAAAGAGCAGAGAGTGCACCAACCTATTCTTCTGTGGGAATGACTTTCACAGTCTGGGAATAAATACTACTACTATTACTACTACTACTACTACTAATAATAAGTGTTACAACTATTATTATTCACCATTTGGAGCCATGGCGAAGAAGATCTGGCTGTGTTTCTGAACCATCTGAACAACATCCACCCTAACATCCAATTCACAATAGAAAAAGAAAAGGAAGGAATACTGCCATTCTTGGATGTCCTAGTCTTACGCAAACCGAACCAACGTTTGAGCCACACAGTATACAGAAAACCTACACACACGGACAGATACCTGTACAAGAACTCCAACCATCACCCAGGACAAAATAGAAGCACAATAAAAACACAGGTAGACTGGGCAAAATGGATCTGTGAACCCCACTTCTTGGAAGATGAATTGAAGCACCTAGAGCGGGCTCTACAGGCGAATGGTTATTCCAGCTCAGACATCAGAAGGGTTGCCAGACCCAGAAAAACCCAGAGGAGTGAAGACAAGCAACCATCCAAAGGGAAGATATTTTTACCATACATCAAAGGAGTCACAGACAGAATAGGGAAAATGGGGAGGAAACACAACCTCCAAATGGTTTACAAATCCAGCAAATGCTGCACTCAGTAATGGACAAGAGAGACCCTTTCACAGCCGCAGGAATTTACCGCATACCATGCAGCTGCTGACAAGTCTACATAGGGACCACCGAATGCAATGGTCAAACACGAATCAAGGAACATGAAAGACACTGCAGACTAGGCCAGCCAGAACAATCAGTAGTAGCAGAACATGTTATAAACCATCCTGGACATAAAATGCTGTTTGAAAATACTGAAATTCTCGACCATGCCAACAACTATCAACTCAGAATGCACAGGGAAGCCACTGAAAACACCTGGACAACTTCAACAGGAAAGAATAAATCCTTAAAGTGAACAAAATTTGGCTACCAGTCCTGAAAAACAGCAACATCAGGACTTAGCAAATGCAAATGAAAAACCAAGAAAGGCAGTGTTCATTCCTTTTCTTTTTCCAGTGTGAATTGGATGTTTGGGTGAATGTTGTTCAGATGGTTCAAAAACATGGTCAGATCTTCTCCATGGCTCCAGATGGTGAAAGTGCTATCCATATATTAGAACCATGTTGTGGGCTTTTTTGGTGCACCAAAAATAGACACCCTGAAGTCATGCCATTCAACAATAAGACAATACACAGATGAATATGTAAATCGCTTCCTCTCAACCAACAGTTGAGAGGAAGCGATATATACTCCACTGTCTTCCATGTCAGTATTCTCTGAAGATGCCAGCCACAGCTGCTGGTAAAACATCAGGAATAAACTCTTCTAGAACATGGCCTCATAGCCTGAAAAATCCACAAAAACAATAGTTAGAGAGGACTTCTTTACATAGCCTCACTCTCACAGCATAATGGGAAGATATTACAAGTAATCTGAGACTTCTGACATGTCTGCTGTGTATTACCTATCAGTAAACGATAACATGAAGGGTAAAAACAGAATAGGTCTTTCAAGTAGATTATGATCCAGGATGTTGCTCTTATAAGCATCAAAAAAATTTGCACTGTCAAGTTAAAGAGATCAGCGGTAGACTGGATTTATTATGTTTGCTTATTTTTTCATTTTAAAAAAAGCAATGCCTTATATCTGCACAGAAAACCAACCACTGATTCAGTTAAAGGTAAAAGAAGAGTCATTAGTGAGCTTCTCTGTCTTCCTTTCTTCCTCTCTCTGGTGGTACCAGCATTTATTCTTTGAAATGATAAAATGTGAAAAACTAATGGAAGATTAAGAAAATGTCATTCATTGCCATAGTCATTAACAAGCCAAAACGTATTCACATCTGTAAACCTGTACTTTAAATTCTCACTGTACATGTTTCCTCCATGAGCTGAGTCTGATGTTTATCACACTATGCTCTTAAAGAGCTACTATTCCAGTGTGACTCCTCTAGCAGCCTCCTGTTGCATGCTGGGATTGGCAGTTTTAAGGAGCTGAACTTCTCTGCCTGAGAATTCTAAATACCCCTCCTTAAAACTGCCAATCCCAGCATGCAACAGAAGGCAGCTAGAGGAGTCACACTGGAATAGTACCTCTTTAAGAACTCGTCTGATAAACACCTCTGTCTGTGTACTTATAGCCTGTCAGCTTAGATTCTGTTCAGCAATTGTGCACAGTAAAGTGTAAAGTTCTACTTACAAATGTACATGGTGGTGATGTTCTGAGTGACATTTTGATGGCTAATATGGAGTATTATGGTCTTTTCTGGATTGTGAGGAAGGGTGAAACTATGTCTGTATTCCAGATTGGCCTTTAAACTAGCCTCTTGCACCAAGGGCACCTCATTTGGTGTTTTCAAGCATTTAAGACATGGATGGGAAACAGGCTCCAGATGTTTGTGGTTCTCATTGCTGTTGCTGAAACAGCCATAGCCCTCACAGTTCCTGCAGAATTAGTATTTGTAAGCAGAAGATAGTCAACAGCCAGTCCTATGCCACCCCACAGCATCTAACAGAGGAAATTAAGCAGATGTAGGGCAAGTGTACACTGGCCAGAATACTCTGGGCTGCTCCTGGAATATTATGGTCTTGGAGCTGCCCTGAATTCTATCTGTTACTTCTGCATTCTGGAGTGATGCTAGGCCTCCTTCTATACATGCATCCTGCTGTACTGCCGGTGCTGGTATAAAGCACTCCCTTTGAGGTTGAAAACAAGGTGCTAAATGTCAATCACGTGGTGGAGTGCCATGTTGTGAGCTCCAAGGGAGTGACTTGCAGCACCATTGATGGTGCACTGTGGGATGCATGTGCGGAAATTCATCTGCTGTTGCTCCAAAGGGCTCCAGCAGAAAGTAAGTGTTTTAAATCAATTTTACGGCAGTGGTGGGCAGATTTGGTGTGGAACTGGGGCTTTAGCTCTGCATCATGAAGACAGGTTGCAGTCAGTGGTGTCACTATGGGGGAGAGTGGGGGGTTCAGACCATACTAGGTGACACCCTAAGGGAGGTGTGTGACACCACTGCTCCCCAAGCATCTGCCTTTGGGCAGACACAGACGGTGGCATTCACCTCCCTCCCTTTATAATGCTGAAGAAATGGTGTGAGTGAGGTGAGGCTTAGTGGGAAGGAAAGGAACGGTCCCAGATTTTAAATTTAATTTTTTCAAAAAAATTAAATGTTTTAAATTTTGTTTAAAATTTTTCTTTAAAATGTCACATTTTACCAAATGTTCACTTCAACCATATGAAATTTTGTATATGTATATGTAAATGCATTTAGGCTGTCTGTATGATATTGAATTTTAAAGGTATAATTTTAATTTTGCTAGTTGCTTATGTCACAACTATTACCATTACAGTCAGTAACATATGGAATTAGTTTATGAATAACATTAATACAAAAAATATTACTAAGGATTCTGTATGGTGTGATATGGCAGGAGGTCAATGGAGGGGAGGTGGTTTAAAAACCAGAAGTTACCACACCAGGTGACACCAAATCTAATGATGCCACTGGTTGCAGTGAGGGCAGCGGTGGGGGGGGGACCGTTTCATTTGTAGACTGCCCTTAGTCTTCTTTGTAAAAACATATATAATAGCTTTAGTTACAAACACTAAAAATTTTGTAACATCTCAGGTGAGAGGTACTGTAACATGTACTGCCCAAACATGGATGAGAGCGGAACAGCAGATTATATAGTACCCTCGGTATCCGAGGACTTGCCATTTGCAGATCCAAGCATCCATGGATGACAGTGTTGGCATGTGCACATGGCTGCACCACCATTAGGGGCAGCGCCCATTGACCTGTGACAGCACATGCATATAGGGTTGCCATAATTCCCTACCTCAAAACTGGGACATTGTGCAGCAAAATGTAGGACATTTTTTAAAAATGGAGGACACACCCAATTAAAGGTAAAACACATAAATAAATTAAAAAAAAACATTAAGCTCCCCTCTCAGGCCCTGGGCCTCCCTGCTGCTCATCCGCCATCCTCAAAAGGAGGTGGATGTGGCAGTAGAAGGCCTAGCACCCACCCCATACCCAAGCCCCCTTGCCTTATCTTCTGGCCCCAAGCACGATGCTGCTTCCAATGCCTCCCCGCTGGTTGAGGCTTCGGCGGAGGGGCTGAGCGCAGCACCACCGCCAAGGCCCCCCCAGCGCTGGCAGAGGCCTCCCTGGCGCTGGCCTCCTTGGTGCTGGCCTTGCCGAGGCTGGAGGAGCCCGCGGCCGGAGCCCCAACCATGGAGCCGCCTCCAAGGCCTCGTTGAGGCCAGAGGAGCCCGTGGCCGGAGCCCCGACCACGGAGCCGCCTCCCAGGCCTCATTGAGGCCAGAGGAACCTGCAGCTGGAGCCCCGACCGTGGAACGACCTCCGAGGCCTCGTTGAGGCCAGAGGAGCGGCTGCAGCAGGCCACAGCAACAGCCGCATTGGTGGCGGTGGCAGCGGTAAGAGCGGCCGTAAGTGCGGCCAAAGGCACCGCCACAGCGGCGCCCTAACAAAGCCCAGGGCAGGGGTAAACTTGGGGCAAAGGCCCAACCGGGGCAGGACTGTGCAGACCGGTCCAAACCCAGGAGAGTCCCGCCCCCTGGCGTGATATGGCAACCCTACGTGCACATGGCTGTACCACTATTAAGTTCTGTTGTCCCCAATGGTGGCATGGCCGCATGCATGCACCACACAGGACAATAAGGGCAGTCTTTAATGGTGGCATGGCCACATGCACGCACCGCCACTGGGGACAATGTGGGCTTGAGCATCTGAGCATTTTGATATCTATGGGGGATCTGTAACAGATCCACCGCAGATACTGAGAGCCAACTGAGTTACCACACCGGGTGATGTAAAATGAAAAATGAACAGACTCAGACAAACTGCACATTA
>NC_056525.1:48708080-48722722 GCF_019175285.1 Sceloporus undulatus | reverse complement strand
AAAAAACTATGGATGCTGGTCATGAAAGCCTTCGACTTTACATTGAAATTATTGCAATTTGTGGTCCTGTGCAGACTGGCACTTTGAGCCAGCCTGGGGGTGGAGTTGGGATGTAGCATCGACAAGACACACATCCTAGCTCTGCCCCAGGGCACCATGATGTCACATGCCACACCACACAGTGCACAGCATCACAGCACTCCTCCAGCACTGTGTCTGCATGATGCAGTGCTGAAGGAGCGCCATATAGTTACGCTGCTGTGGCTATCGCAACCTTTTTGTGGCTCCTTTTCATGCCCTTGAAAGGCCAGATAGGGCTGCAACAAGTTGAAGAAGGGGCAGCAGACTGAAGAAGGGTCAGCTGGAGGCCACCCCTTCAAGGTTGTTTACACAGCCTCTGTGTCAAGTATTTTTACTTATTTTATATTTTTTATTTAAGATTTATTGCCTCTAAGAAATATCAAGAGGCAAGATTTCTGCAAACAAATCCTTCACTGATGGTTTTTTTTTGGGGGGGGTGCACAGAACTGTGGGAGACAGTATATGAGTTCAGTATAAAATATTCAGTATTGTTGAATTTCATTTTTAAAAAATGCTTACATAAATCTTCAAACTCTTTAAAATTTTGTAATGCTGCTTGCAGTTCTCATTTATTCAGTGGCCCCAAAGAATCTAAAAGAATGGTGAAAAGCAAAAAAGAAAATGAAAACATATATTTGCCTTGGAGCCCATCTCAGGAGAAAGTGTGGGCAGAAATTCAAGAAATAAATACATGAAATAATTCTTAATGCTATATGGTTCTTATAACAACCAGATGCAATGTAAAAATGAATCCAAAAACAGCTAGTCTTTTATCTTGATTGGCCGGATGTGTAAAAACCATGAGAAGAGGCCCTAAACATTGCTGGATAACCTCTTGGACATGCTTCTTACCTCTCTTCCTCTGCTATATACAACTGCAGAACACCACTTGATGGAGAAGCAGAGCCTGAGGAAATGGCCTGTTCAGAAGAGGTGATGATACTTTTTTTCCTGCTGCTGCAATAGCTGCAGCCAGATAGACTTTAATTTTACATAATGGTAGAATTCAAAGATATAGCCATGTTAGTCTGTAGGATCAATACATAGAGAGATCTTGTAGCACTTTTGAGACTAACTGAAAGAAAGAAATTGGCAGCATGAGCTTTCATAGACTTCAGTCTACTTCCTCAGATGCATCTGGCACCACTTCCATTTTACTGTAAGTCTAGCTATTTTACCAGAGATTATGCTGCACTGCAAGAATTTTTCTATACGCAGGTCTTTTGCATCCTAGTACCATTGTTGAGGTGGAATCTCTTTTCCTCTAGTTTGAATCCATTGCTCCTGGACCTATGCTCTGGAGCTGCAGAAAACAAACTTGCTCCATCTTCAGTATGACATCCCTTCAAATATTTAAACAGGGCTATCATATCACCTCTTAACCTTTCCTTATCCAGGCCAAACATACCCAGATCCACAAGTCTCTCCTCATAGGGCATGGTTTCCAGACCTTTCACCATTTTGGTCACCCTCCTCTGAACATGCTCCAGCTTGTCAACATGCTTTTTGAATTGTGGTGCCCAGAATACAGAGTATTCCAGGTGAGGCCTGACCAAAGCAGAATAGAGTGATAGTATTACTTCCCTTGACCTAGACACTATACTTCCATTGACCCCTGTGTGTGTGTGTGTGTTTAAACAACCTGTATGCACAGAAGTTATGTGCATACCCAGAGCTTCTCAACATGTTGAAGTCTGCTGCTGCTGCTGCAGCTGTTGTTATTTTATTCATTTATATCCCACCTTATTCTCTGTAGTGAAGCTCAAAACAGCTAACAGCATATTCGGAAATAATGCAGATTAAAAGGTGTACAAAGACTTCAATAAAATATAAAAGTTATTAAAATACTATATTTTCTGGCGTATAAGACTACTTTTTAATCCAGGAAAATCTTCTCAAAAGTTGGGGATCATCTTATACGCTGGGTGTGATCTTATAGGGCAGGTGCTGAAACGTCCAAACCGGACTGGATAATCTGTGGTTGCTGCACATGGTGCAGGGAGCTCAAAAATGACCGCGGCCGCATCCCCACCATATGTGGCGACCGTATGAAAGCAGCAAGGACGGTGCTGTACAAGTACGGTAGAAGAAAATCCACTCACCAGGATTCATGGAAAGAAGTGACTTAATGTTGTCCCCATGACGAGGTGAGGGGGTGCCTCACTGGGAAGATGTAAGTGAAGGGTGGAGCAAGATGCAGGCATCCAGGGCACCCGGGGTATGGAAAAAAAGAGTTGTGTTTGCACTACCGCTCTGATAGTCTTGGAGACAGGGAGGGCTGGGCAGGCAGGGACACCTGACCAATCCAAGCAGGCTTTGTATACAACAAGTTTTCCTGCTAAGTAACTGCATGTCATAAGCATTTGAATTAAAATTACCATATTGAAATCAAATCTGATGTTTTTACATTTTTATTTGATGTGCGTTGGAAGAGGGGTAAGTAGTCTTATATGGCGAGTATATCCCAAACTCCATATTTTAACTGGAAAAATTGGGGGTCGTACTCAAACAATTTATGAAGTTAAAAACATTAAAATTCATTAAAAACAGTTCCTGATTCTTTCAGGTTTATACTGAAGCAGATCAAGCTGATCCTGGATATTGATTTTATCCTTATTCAGAGTGTAATGCAAAAAGGAACTTTTCTGAGCTATGTGCCTAACTGCAGTCTTTAAGCTGGTGGAGGACAGATTGTGGTCTGATGTTAGTGGAGCTTTCAATGTCCCTGTCCCATTGGTGAGGATGCCTGTCATTTTGCCAGCACCAATCTGCTGGAAATTGCCTGTCTCTGCATGACTGTGTTAGCCCTTTATTAGTTGTTTTTATTCCCAAAGAACCCACCACTTTCTCTGCCTCTGATTTACCTATATAGCACCAAAGTTTCTTCTGTTGCCTTAAGTGGTAGTATCAACCCTTGAAGCCCTGTTGTGCTGTTCCCTATAAACTGTCAACCTCTATTTCTCCATATCCCCTCCTACCTTACACAGAAAAGGTCTCCAGTCCCAATCCACCTCATTAACAGGGAAAAAGATCCCAGCTTTGGCTTTAATGCTTAGCTTTAGATCCCTAATTAAACTGAACGACCCTGGTTATGGCTTCTCTTGCTGGAATTAAATCAGTAGGGATTTCAACTTCTTCAGCTTAACTGCTGCTTAAATATTTGCCTCTTTGATAACAAGGAGGCTTCTTATAGAAAAAGCATGATGGCAGTTAGATTCACCTGAGAGTCTCGATGTGAAATATCATTTTAAAGAGGATGAAAAGAACACGATGGGGTTTCTACCTTTTTCCTAGTGGAGGGTCTGTGCCACTAATATCTACAAAGCAAACAAAAACCAAAGAGATTCAACTTTTCAGAGTGGTAAGGAAAACATACAAGCACTGTCATGAAAATATACATTGGAGTAACTGTAGAGTTTTTGAAATTTATTGTTATTTACTATTGTCATTACAATTGTTAAAGAGTAACTCTTTGCTTTCCTGTTTCTCGAAAGTAACAAGGCCAAGGATCCTGTTGGTAAATGATGTTGGGCAAGGAGATATCCTGTACCTTGTCACACAATGTTGCTTCCCCCAAGAGAAGATTTAAACAGCAGGTTTTAAATAATAAACAGTGAAGAAAATCACTTGTTTTTTTTTTTTACCTTCAAGTCATTTCTGAGTTATTGTGACTCTAAGGCAAACCTGTCATGGGGTTTTCTGGGATTGAGAGTGTGTGACGTGCCCAATGTCACACAGTGGGTTTCCATGGCTAAGCAGGGAATCAAACTCTGATCTCCAGAGTCCTAGTCTGATGCTCAAATCACTAACTACATTGACTCTCAGAAATCACTTTACATAGGAACATAAAACTGCCTTATAATGAATCAAACCATTGGTCCATTTGACTGCTACTGTCGGCTGTGACTGGAAGTTGTGGTCCTCCAGAGTTTCAAGCAAGATACTTTCCAAGCTCCATGTGGACATCCCTGGATTCACACACATGCACACACCAATATGGAAGGCACTTGCTGCCTAAGGTATACTAGGATTTAAAAATACTGAATGAATTCTTGGAAGACAGGAATACACAGAGACAATTATATATTTTCATTTTTCTTAAAATATTTATATCCTGCCCTGTATCCAAAGCTTTCAGGGCACCTTACAATAAAATATATTTAAATCAATAAATAATAACATTTTTTCATATTTTTTTATTATAGTTCCGAATATACTACAATAATACAACAGTATTACAATATTCACATTCCACAGTAACAATTTTCTTCTCTTTTTCATCTTTCTTCTTCCTCCCCCTCTTTGGACTTTTACTCTTATTATCACATCCCATTTTAACATTTTTCAAAGATAAGTATTAAATAGTTTATCCATAAACCCAGATGTAGGTAACCTGGTCATTCCCACCATGGAAAGTTAGCTCCCTTGTTTGTATTGACACTGGGAAAAGGTAATGTCACCTTTTGGAAAAAGATCTGGTGTTTTTATGAGAATCTTTGCCTAAATACTATTGCATACATTCAGTACATATTTCACCTCCTTCAGGGCTACCAAGTTTACTTTATAGAAGGACAGGTGAGAATCAGAATGATGGAAAACAAAGACTGTTTGATTAAGTGAATATGAGAATATGCACATGGATGGCAGTTTTTTTTTAAACCAAACTAGTCTTCAGCTGCATACAGTACAAACACTTGCACCAATGTGGATATGTAATAGAGGGCCTGTTTCCAAACTGATTTTAGGTTGGATTGAAACAGATGTGTGTGGCAGTAAAACTGTCAAACCGGGGCAGGGATATTATGCAGTGGAGCTGGGATAAAACCCTTGTGTGGATTCAGCCTGTATCTGAAAAAAGGAACCTCCCAAGCTCTGAGGATACGACAGAAATTAGATTAGACTTTTCTTGTGTCTGACAGCTGTGTTGCCCTGAATGTGGCTCTTTATAATACTCTGGGAGCTATGCTTCACTCTCCTTGTGTTTAATTCTCTTGCATTATTAAGTCTTCTTTCTCTTGGTCATTAGTATATTCTGTGCATCCTGGAGGTGACCTGAAGCATGTCCTTTGAATGTCTTACAGCACTATTTGTTCTTGCTGATCTGAGATGAAAGCTACCCTGGAATTTCTAATTTTTGCTTTTGAAGGCACCATGATGGTGCTAGGCACTGAAGTAAGAGTTGAATAAAATTCACTCCAACCCTCTTATCCTCCCCTTGCCCCCCACACTTTGTTTAGGAGTACAGAGGTTGGCTGCAGCTGATTATTCTTGTAACTCATCATATCAATACTATATTGCTTTGACTGTCCTAACATCTGTTAATATTCCATGAATTTGTCTAGTCCTAGTTCCTGCTACTTGGGACTGAATCTGGTATTTAGGCTTCACTGATGTCATATGCAGCAAGATGAGAAAATTTTGTTGGCCTATATAGTTAATTCTCCTTGCCAAATTAAAAACTTCTGCAACTGATACTGTTGCATCTTGGGTGAAAATTTAATGAGCAATCTCTTTAGACAGCAAATTGAAATGAATTCTTTATATCAAGCATAGTTCTTTTAATTGTCAGCTCTGTCTTAACCCCTTTCTAGCTTCTTTTTATTTACGGAGACTGCTAGGAACTGTAGCACTGCATGAGTATCCTTAAAGAGACTAAAGTACAGATACGTTACAGAGAAGTTGGTGGTTGGAGTTACTGGGGCTGTTAACATTTCACGGAATAGCAACCAAGTCAGAATTGCTTTTCAGAGTCTGTTAGTACCTCTTTGTGCTTCAGAGAGAAAATCTCATTGTTTACTTTGAGTTGTGCAAGGTTTTCACACCAAGTTCCTCAGTAGTATGCAATTTAATGGACAAGAAACTTTCCCATATGTTATTACCCACTGGTGCCACAAGGGTGCTGCAGCCATTCTAAGACAAATAATGTTTGTCTCCTGGTTTGCTCATGTTCCTGCCTGATTGAAAAGCATCCCTACATGGCAGAGCCATTGATATGTTTGTTTGAAATGGCCCTGTCTGCCCTCCAAACAGTGTGCTTGGGCTGCCAAGAATATAATTTCCAGACTCTGGTGTATCCGTGCGTATCTCTGTTCTTTGGCAGATGTCACTCCTGTTGTCCCAGACTGGGTGATTGTATTCTTTCCAATATAGTTTATTTATTTATTTAAAGCATTTATTTACACCCAGGTTTTCAGACAGAAATGCTGTCTCAAGAAGGCTTACACATCAACAACCAAGAACAACAACAATATACAAGACAGTCCCTGCCCTTAGCTATACAGCCTAAAATGATATGAGACAAAAGGGAACAGGAAGGAGGGTGTAATTGCCAGTTGTGAGCTTATGTCTATTTGCCTTTGTTTGTTCAGAAATAGTGTCTTGTGTCTTTAAGATGTTTCATCCTGAGACAAGCTCATTCAATGGTTAGCTTGATAGCCATAGCATAAAGTTTTCATATAATGAGCCTAGAAACTGCATGGATCACTGTGAGAAAAGATCAACTCAAGACTTCTCTGCTGGTTGCTTAGCATTTGAGTAGTGGTTTAGATTATTGACTGCACTTGCTATAAATTTATTTTGTGATAAGGAGAACAGTGTATAACCCATCCATTCTTTGCTGACAACAAAGGCCTGCTGCTTTTCTGTTATGATGGAGGAAGCTTGCCTGACCCTTTTAGAGGGAAAATGTCAGAAGCAGACCTTGGAAGAAATGATTCAGAAATAGTTAGTTACTTACAGTTAATCCCTTTCCCCAATAAAACAGAACTGTTTTATATTACATATTATATATTGTATTGGATTAATAATCTGACTAAAGCAGCATTATATTTTTTTCAGGCCAGAAGGAAAAAAATCTTTAGGGTAATCTAATTATAAAATATAAATCAAAGATATAGTCATGTTAGTCTGTAGAATCAGTATATAGAGAGATTTTGTAGCACCTTTGAGACTAACTGAAAGAAAGTAGTTGGCAGCATCAGCTTTTGTAGATTTTAAGTCTACTTCTAGTTCCAAATGCATCTGAGGATGTAGACTCAAGTCTACAAACGCTTATGCTGCCAACTTTTTTCTTTCAGTCTCAAAGGTGATATAAGATCTCTCTACATATAACTATATAGGCAAATGAAAATACATGGCAACATAGGGGGATCCCTTATATATGGAGCCCTGGTGGTGCAGTGGTTAAATGCCTGTACTGCAGCCATTCACTCAAAACCACAAGGTTGCGAGTTCAAGACCAGCAAAAGGGCCCAAGCCGACTCAGGCTTGCATCCTTCCGAGGTCGCTAAAATGAGTACCCAGACTGTTGGGGGCAAATTAGCTTACTTGCTCATTAGCTTACTTGCTGTTCACCGCTATGATCTTTGGAATAGCGGTATATAAATAAAACAAATTATATTGTCCATCCATCTTATTATAACTGACATCAGGAGTGGGCAACATATAGGTGTTATGATGTTGCTTTGGCTCATAAACACTTTGTGTCACTGCCACAGAATTTAGTTGGTATAGGGAAAACTTTGCACTTTCACTTTTTTTTTAAAAAAAAATACACAGGGAGGCTGGCATCCTTTCAGTGACATATGCAAGCATCAGTCCAGTGTGTATGTCATTTTTTTTGTCAGTGCCAAAGGTGTTGTTGACTTTCTCTCACTGTATGACAAAAGCACTCCAAGGATTCTCTGTTTCAGTATGATATTCTTGTACCATGGCCATTCAGATGGAAAACTTGGGAGGGGGGGGGGACAGAAAAGTGCCTGGACAAATTTAGAATTCATAGTCAAATGCAGAATGATTAGAGACCTTCAGAGGGCATGGCTGGATCTTGGCAGATGATGTCATTGCTATGCCTCTCTTCTCCAATGCCCCCAGCACTCCAGCAGCCATTGAATGGCTAGGGAAGTCAGAGGATTCAGAGGGGAGATGTAGCACAGTTTTGCTTAGAGAATGTTTATGCTATGCACTGCCATACAGCATCATAGCCAGGGAGTTCTACCTTGTTTTAAAGAGAAATTATCCTTCCAGAAAACATGCTATTTTTCATGCTGCCATTATGCTGCTGGATTTTAGGGAGTTGATCCAGGTGCAAAATCAATGTGGTTTAAGTGTTGGACTAGGGTTTCCACAGACCAGA
This sequence comes from Sceloporus undulatus, assembly GCF_019175285.1. Classification (NCBI taxonomy): domain Eukaryota; kingdom Metazoa; phylum Chordata; class Lepidosauria; order Squamata; family Phrynosomatidae; genus Sceloporus; species Sceloporus undulatus. The sequence goes on along the minus strand of NC_056525.1, from coordinate 48,714,507 downwards.
ATTCAAATCCTTGGTCAACTGTGGAAATTCACTGGTGACCTTGGGCAAATTATTCTCTCTCCCTAGCATTTCAAGAAGGAGTCTTACCTGATTTCTCCTTGGCAATTTGTCATTCTTGTACACTGCCCTGACTGTGAAGAGGTTGCCTTACTCTACTAATATCAAATTAGTGCTGCCTTTTTACCTACCTAATGCCAGTTCCACACTTTCAGTCCAATACAGACCCTCATTTCATGCCTAACTACAGTTGCTCAAAGTATTGCCATGGTGAACGGTTCCCAAAATCAACAAAAAATGGAAAACAATCAGTTTTGAAAAATTCTAACTTTTACAGGTACTAATTACTTATAACCATAATTACTTTAAAAAGTTCTAATATATTCCATGAACTCAGAAGAATCCTATTACAACCAGAGCAAGTTGTTTGCCTTCTTTATATGCAATTACCAGCCTCTCTAGTCACATTGTGCATTTTAGTCATTTGGTGGATGAGTACAGCTATTCATCTTTGTCCCTTTGAATATATAAAAAACTTTCTGTCTGAGTAATTAAGTCACATACTAAATTACCACCACAGCTGAAAGCATAAAAGATTGAATCTGGTTTTTTAAACACTTTTCATGGGTGCTATAGGCTATATTTCAGAAGAAGGAACTGCCAAACTACTTTTCATGGGGTTGCCATAAGTCAACGGCCAATTTGAAGGCACATGACTTCTCACATTGTCTGAGTTCATGTGGAACAAAGAACTAGATGAGATGATGGTGGGAACATAGGTGGTGAAATACCTTGAATCCAAATAAGCAGAAATGAGAATTCACGTTTGACTTGGCTGTCTAGTAATGGCTCAGTCGTAACTTTTTGAAGCACAGGTGATTATAACAGTTCTGCCCAGATGGAAAGCTCAGAACTGCAGGCCAGTATGTCAACCCATATCAACAAATCAATTCTAGAAGTTTTTAATTTTCACTCGAGTCTTTTGTATATCCAGAGGGTCTTAATTACTGATGTAAGATCAACCCTCACCATACTTGTATTTCACCAGGGGTAGTTTAAACTAGTGAGCAGGAATCTCCCCCACCTCTCTCTGCTATTGTGTGGATTGCAGCTAAACTCAGAGGGAAGAAAGCAGCCAGAGCAGGGGTGTTAGGTGATAGCACCAGAACGGCTAATCCAGGGGTAGGCAACCCTTTTGAGCCGGGGGCCGGGTTGCTGTCCCTCAGACGACTGGGGGGCCGAAGCCAAAAAATAAATAATTAAATATTTTTTTTAAAAAAATTAAATAAATAAATAAACTGGGACAAATGTAGATCAAAATTTCCAAATGGAGGGCACTTTTTAAATAAAAAATGGAGGACACGCAAAAAAATTTGCTGATTTTTTAAAAAATGTTAAGATAAATGCATGTTTCTGAGGCTTCTATAGACAATTGCCCCCCTTGCCCCTCGCGCAAGATGCCAAAGGCCCCGGCGGCAATCGGCGGCAGGACCGGGCGGGGGCCGGTCCCAAGGCCTCGCCGGGCCGCATCCGGCCCGCGGGCCGCAGGTTGCCTACCCCTGGGCTAATCCTTGGTTCTGGTGCCTCACTCCTATGAGCCCTAGGTCCACTACACCACCATCTTTTTGGACCTTAAGTAGTGTTCTGCCTGTTCCCTAAGATATCCCTTCTGGGCATGGGACTCAAACTGATGGTTTCAGGTTGATGACTGATTATCTGGGTTAATTTCATTCTGGCTTCAGACCTGCATCTGGCACAGAAGGAGTTTGGGTTCATCTAAGGAGATTATTGCATTAGCTTCACTGCCAGGATAGACCTGGGATGTAATTTTCTTAAGGCGGATCTTATCGCAATCACCCATCACTGGGCACTCTCCAGCCCATATGCAACGTGGGCTTTTCCCATTCTTGAAAAGCTGTGAGACAAGCCTGGAGAAGCCAGGGTTGCATATGAGCTGCATACTGCCCAGGAATGGGTGAATGCGATAAAATACACCTTAAGAAAGTTACATCCAGGGTCTATCCCGGCAGTGAAACTAATGCGATAATCTCCTAATTTATAGCTGTTGCCAGGCAAGGAGATGAGAATCATAAACTTACTAATTTGTCTGAAACTCTCAACAGCTTTTGACACCATCAGTCACTGCATCCTTCCTGGGTAGTTGTTTTAAAAAGGGGGCTAAGGGACACTGAGCATTAGTGGTTCTTCCCCTAGATGGATTACTGTTTTCTAGAAGGTAGATCTGGGAGAATGCTGCCCTCTCCCATGGCATTATGCTATAGTGTGTTTCAGTTCACTGCAACCCTCCACCCTTCACTTCTGGTGAATGCCATAATTGTGAGTGGCACAGTGATTCATGTCTATCACTGTTTTTCATCAAATTCAGTGAAAGTTTGCAGACCCATGACTGGAATTAGTAATGGTATGGAAGATCATTCTGTACTGCAATATTATTGATAAATTATCTGTTTATCAGGGATCCATGGTGGCGCAGAAGTTAAATACCAGTACTGCAGCCACAAGCTTGTGAGTTTGATCCTAGGCAGGGCTCCAAGGTCCACTCAGCTTTCCATTCTTTCATAGGTCAGTAAAATGAGTACCCAGCTTGTTGGGGGCAATTGACATTTAGCACATTCCACCAGCTTAGATTGGTGTACCAGTTTTGATCCCTTCTAAAGAAAGACAGCTTAGTTGTAGTGATCCATGCTTTGATAGAATCTCATTTGGTAAACGGGATACATGGGACTGCCCTAGAAGAATGTTTGGAAGATAGTCCAGTTGCTAGATAAGTCTAGACCAAGCATATGGAAAACATTTTGCCAGTTTAAAAATAACTACATGGATTCCACATTGATTTTTTTTAAAAAAAACTATTTATTAGATTTAAAATATAACATACACCTCTAAAAACTTAAAAATACAGAAAGAAAAAACACCATACAAAACCAAAACAACCAAACATACTCTATTAAACAACATATAAACCTCATTTCCTACCTTAAAATAAAAATATAATTCCTCCTGTTCCTCCACTTAAAAATACTAAACCAATTATATAAACAAAACAAACAATTAGAATCCTAGGCGGGTTATATACCACCATTTAGTACGTGCTCCGTGTGTCCTAGGGTTAGGAAGGGGCTTGCTAGGGTTAGGAAGGTTCTCACCTTCCTAACTGCCCCTCTCCCTAGGACGCGCGGAGTGCATACTAAACAGCAGCACCCGTCCACATGGGCACTGCCGTATTTACGTCTTGGATGCACAGCGTCCAGACGTGTTGCGGCGGAAGTGACGCCGCGAGTGCGCGTCTCATGGCGCCACTTCTGGGGGCTAAAAAGGAGCGCCATTTCGGCGCTCCTTTTTAGCTGTGCCGGGAAGCCTCGCGGTCTGGCTGCTGGGGCTTCTCAGCGTAGCTAATGGAGCCGGCGCCAGACCACCCACTTTTGGGAGGTCTGTAATGTGCCATAGAATCATAGAGTTGGAAGAGACCGCAAGGGCCATCCAGTCCAACCCCCTGCCATGCAGGAAATCTACATCAAAGCGCCCCGACAGATGGCCATCCAGCCTCTGTTGAAAGACCTCTAAGGAAGGAGACTCCACTACACTCCGAGGGAGTTTGTTCCACTATCAAACAGCCCTTACTGTCAGGAAGTTCCTCCTAATGTTGAGGTGAATCTCTTTTCCTGCAGTTTGCATCCATTGTTCCGCGTTCTAGTCTCTTGAGCAGCAGAAAACAAGCTAGCTTCCTCCTCAATATGACATCCCTTCAAATATTTAAACAGGGCCATCGCATCACCTCTTAATCTTCTCTTCTCCAGGCTAAACATACCCAGCTTCCTAAGGCATTCCTCATAGGGCATGGTTTCCAGACCCTTCACCATTTTAGTTGCCCTCCTTTGGACATGCTCCAGTTTCCCCACATCCTTTTTAATTGTGGTGCCCAGAACTGGACACAATATTCCAGGTGAGGTCTGACCAAAGCAGAATAGAGTGGCAGTATTACTTCCCTTGATCTAGACACTGTACTTCTATTGATGCAGCCTAAAATTGCATTGGCCTTTTTAGCTGCCGCATCGCACTGTTGACTCATGTTCAACTTGTGGTCTACTTGGACTCCTAGACCCCTTTCACACATAGTTTCATTCAGCCAGGTGTTCCCCATCTGTGCATTTCATTTTTCCACCCTAAGTGCAGTACCTTACATTTCGCCGTGTTGGAATTCATTTTGTTAGATTTGGCCCAGCTTTCTAGTCTATTCAAGTGATTTTGAATTTTGATCCTGTCCTCTGGGGTATTAGCTACTCCTCCTAATTTGGTGTCGTCTGCAAATTTGATAAGTATGCCCCCAATTTTGTCCTCCAAGTCATTGATAAAGATGTTGAATAGCACTGGACCCAGGACAGAACCCTGTGGGACTCCACTGGTCACTTCTCTCCAGGATGAAAAGGAGCCATTGTTTAGCACCCTTTGGGTTCAGCCAGTCAACCAATTACATACAATAACATAACTAAAATTGACTCCTCACTCTCACCCCGAAGAAGATCAAAGCAAAAAATAGTAAACGTCTCTAAACTACTTTTCTACATCAAATCCACATCTGTTCTGATATTACAACATCAAAAATGCTTCTAGCATCCCAATCTGTAAGCATGGTCTTCTTTTCTTTCTTCTTCAGAAAAAAATAAAAAGGCCCCAAACTTTTGAAAAGTTGTCCAATGATTTTCCTTCAATAACGTTGAGGATTCCATGTGGATTAAGAGTGCAACTTATTTGGAAGTGCTTATTTTAACCTTTAAATATCTTGTTATCTAGGTAACTGAAGAACGTTTCATTCAACATGAACCTGACCAATGATGATGATTGTTGTCACAGACCTTTTGTCTGGATTCTCCTGGGCCTAGAGATGGTGTAGATTTGGACGGGGACTTTGAGCACTGGTTGGAGCAAAGGAGCACCTTGCCCTGCGATTTTTGGGTTAGATCACAGTATTCCCCAGCTTTTCGGGTTAACCATGAATTTGGATTCTGGGTGGCACAACCTGCCTTCAAAACTGAAGAAGAGAATATGCTTACAACATTTCAGATATTTCAGGAGCCCACCTCCAGCAACAGCATTATTACGGAGGCAGTTTGTGGGTCCCGTCATTGCAGACCTTGTTTCAAATTTTAAAAGCACTGTCCAACATGCTAATCTCTAACTCCTCCCCAAAGATTTGGAACCTGGAGTATCTCCTTTAATACTGGAGCAGATACACCACCCCAGTGATATGGAAAACAGCAGCCACCATTCTCTTTCAGTAACAGTCACATGTACAACGTTCTGTCTTCTGTTCAAAGTGACATTTTAAAAGGATTAATTGTACCTAAAAAGTGGGAACCAATCTATCTTGAAAATGCATTATGAGGCACAAGTCCTAATGCAGGCAAGATTATGTGTAACTGAATAGTTCCCCTTTTGCTTTGACTTCAATTTCCTTCCCCCACTTTCTTCTGTATTCCTTGTATGAAATATTAGATTGCATGGTTCTCAAGGCAGGGACCTGTGCTTTTGTTCTCTTTAAAGCACTGTGCTCAGTAAATAGGTACTATCTAAGTGATGTTCTGACCGTGGACCTTATGTACTTTACAGCAGAGAGTTACGCTTGTTCTAATTTATACAGTTGCGTTAAAAAAGCCAAGGATTTATAGAAGGAAGATTATCCCAACCGTAGCCATTTAAAGTAGAGATCTCATTCACTGAGGAACAGAGGATGTGTATTCAAGCCTGCTCAGAATCTAAGATCATCATCAGAGGTCCTGTTACATGCCCCATCACCCTTGAGGCTGGGTTGGTGGGCACACATGACAGGGTTTTTCTGTAGCAGCACCCCAACCATGGAATTTTTCCCAAGGGAGGTCTGGGTAGCCCCATCCCTTTTGAGTTTCCAGAAGGCAAAGATCCTTGTACTATTTTGGATGGTCTTTGGATCTTAAAATTGGGGTGTATGTTTGCATGTGCTCTTTTAAAAATTGTTTTAAAGCTATTTTTTGTAAACTGATTGTCAGATTATTTAGTAGTATTGCAATCATAAAATGGACTTATGTTTAGAACGTAAGTTCCTTGTAACTGCTGGGAATTCATGTTTATGGCCATTCACAACTGAAGGTGAGCCCCAAACTTACTGTTTCAGCCTGGCAGCACCTCAGCCAAAGGGTGCTGGGAAGTAATGTCTGCAGTGCTCTCTTGGTCATGGAGTACCTTGAGACAAGTGGTCACAGCAACCAATGGTGTTTTCAGATGCCTGTTCTTGACATGCCCCATGATTTGGAGAGCGCTACAGAAGTCATTTCCCAGCACTACAATCTAAAGGACCTTTGAAACCATTTGAATGAAGTGTTGCCACACACACACACACACACACACACACACACACACACACACACACACACAC
>NC_056525.1:48664315-48708070 GCF_019175285.1 Sceloporus undulatus | reverse complement strand
TTTGCAGGAGGAGGACATCAGACATAACTACGATGACATAGCCCCATCGTTTTAGTTATGTCTGATGGTGCAAGATCTCAGATGGCATTTTTAAAATTGTTTTCAGAGCTATTGTTAAAGAGATGCCTTTAGTGTTTTAATTGGGTTTTAATTATCTTTTCAGTGTTCAAAAACATTCCTTATTTAATGTTTAATTGGTTTTAGAACACTATTTAATATACCCCCCCCCCCAAGGTTGTACTTCACCTTGTGGGCCCTGATGGCTTGAGAGGTGATAAATAAATGTGTCAGAAAACAAACAACAAGCAAGATTAAGATGAGAGGTTCAAAAAGTTTTCTTTCTGGTATTCATTGTCTCTTTCGAAACACGTTCATATGGATGGTTTTTGTAAATATTTTTTATTCCTTTTGTCAACAAAGTGATTATGTAAAATATGCCACTTTATTATGAATACATGATATGTTTTGAAAGTAATGCTTGATTTTTAGAATAATTATGGAAAAACTGACTGCTTTTTAGATTGCTATTTGAGGTCTTTATGGGTGTTTTGCTCCTGTTTAAAGAATAGCAAAACAAAATAATGTGGCAATGGTGGTATTGTTTAAGATGGCTTTTGGACTATGTCTTCAGTTGCTGTTTTCTTTGTCCTGCTCAGCTGCTTTTTGTTGTTTCCTTGGTTTATTTCTTGAGCTTTGGCAGATTTTTGCTGCTGATATATTTTTTCTTATTGTTCTCATTGTTTTAAATAATAGTTTGTGTTTTATATCTGTTGTTGCTTTGGGGATTCTGTGAATCAGAAGGCAGAGTATGAATATTTTAATAACCAATAAACAGACTCTGCATTGTAAAGACACAAGGCTGAAATCTGTGTCTGATTACACATGTAGCCTTTGAAAACAGAGATAAAAGGGCTTTGGCACAGGGTTCTGTATGGAACTGGAAGGAAGATGTTTATATCTAACTATTGAGAAGAAGTTCATTCCTGTGAAGCAGGCATTAAACACTGAGGTTTTCTACTGGGCCCAGTGTGTTGTGACTAATTTCAAGAGAAATGGCTAGAAAGACAGAGATGATACCAAAAACAGTTAATTTAGCCCTGAGGTATAATGACAGCCTGGGGACTATGATTAATCACTTTAGCTGACAAGCATCTAAACATGTTTCTTAATCCTAAAGCTGCTTCTTTGGAGCTTGGAGCAGACTGACTGACTTCACAACACCCAAACCACCAGAGAAATGAGATCATCCCACTCAGTTTTATCTCCAGCTTCCAGGGTCTAAGGAAATATTGTACTACCCTGCAGAAAGCATCTCCCATTATTGGAAGAACTTGGATGTAAGAACTTGGATGTTGCTTTTGTTAACTGTCTTTGAATTGACTTCGACTCATGGCAACCTGGATACATCGTCAAGACTCCCTGTCCTCAACTGCTCAGCTCATGGCCTCTGTGATAGGGTCTAACCATCTTGTGTGCAGTCTTCCTCTCTTTCTACTGCCTTCCACTTTTTCAAACATCATTGCCTTTTCTAATGATTTTTGCCGTTTCATGATGTGGCCAAAGTATGACATCCTCAATTTAGTCATCCTGGCTTCCAGGGAGAGTTCAGGATTGATCCGCTCTAGGACCCATTTGTTTGTCTTTTTAGTATTGGATACACCATCTCTATTGCTGTCCTCTCTCTCTTGCCCAGACTTTTTCCTCTACAATGCTGAATAAAAGGAAATATTTGCTAGAGCCAAGCCAGTATTTCTTTACTTCATTACATGAAAAGAAAGCCAGTATTTTCCTCCATTTTTATTGTTGCTGTTATTCGTCATCATGTCAATTTTGACTTTCAGCAACCCTGTGAATGAGAGACCTCTAATGGTCTGCTCATCAATAACCCTGTTCAGCTATTGCAAAGTCAGTTCCATGGCTTAAGCAAATGAATCACTCAACCTGTGATGTGATCATTCTTTTTCCCCTACTATCTTTTCCTTTACCAAGCATTATAGCAATAGCAAGTACATTTCTATACTCCTTATCAGTGCACTTAAGCATGCTCTAAGCAGTTTACAATGTGTAAATCAATTGCCCCCAACAAGCTGGGTGCTCACTTTAGCACCATCAAGGACCCTGAACAATGCACTAGATATTGCTAATTGTTGTGCTGGTGGTATGTTTTAATGATATATGCTTTAATCAGGTTTTAATTTTTTCAGATTGTTTAATTGTTTTAGCTTTTGTATCTTGTGGATTTTAAACAATTAAAAAAAATCATTATAACCCGCTTTGAGTCCCAATTGGGGGAAAAGGTAGGATAGATGATGATGATGATGATGATGATGATGATGATGATGATGATGATGATGATGATGACAATGATCCTCTAGGACCCATTTATTTGACTTTTTAGTGATCTATGGCAACTTTAGAACTCTCTCACTCCAAGGTTCCTAGGTAAGTTGAAGCAGGCTTGATGCAAACAACAACAACAACAAGCTCACTGGGCCCACCTGCTTCTATCACTGTCCTTGTCATCTCCCATAAACTTTCTATGACTTTCTATGGCAGGCAATCTGCTGTACTCCTTGAACCATTTAGAACCCTGGAGAATCAGGAATTCCAACATACCATTTTTTATTTTTTATATATATTTTTGGAAATCTTCATTCTGTCACTGACTGTGTATGAGAGGGAGAGAGAGAAAGAAGTATACTACTGCCCAAGGCAAGAGGTTTTAAAAAAAGTCATTTTATTAGACTGATGCTCCTTTAGCATGTGGCACATACAGAGAAAATTAAGACACAAGGTGTAGTAGGGAGCTAGAACAAATCGGTCTCTCACTGAACAAAATTTCCCTGCAAAGTTATATACACAAGTCTGGAAAGTTTTGAAATCAGAGAATCGGAACATTAACAGAGAGAGCTAATGGGTGAGGCTGGATTTCAGGGTGGGGTTCCCCTCCTCATTGAATTTGTTGGACTCAATTCTCAACTAATTTGGTTGAAGAGAAATGTACAATGACAAACTTCACCACTCCAGGTAATAATCATTTCAAGGTAAAAGGAAATTTGTTTCAAATATCATTTAAAAGAAACTGCAACAAATGTGTTACATACAAGGTGAAAAATATAATATAACCTATAAACAAGAAGCTTCGCAAAAGTTATTGGCTGCAGCCCATCTAGTAGTTAAGACTCATAGAAAACAATGGCCTAAATCTAATTGCTAGTCCCAGCTAGAGAGATACATTGAATCAGTTGCTGAAAAGCAAGTCAACATTTATATAAGTTCTGTTACTTCAGTTGTCTGCTGGGACTAGCAAACAGGCTGTCTGATGGATCCATTGCTGCAGGGGCATTCAGGATCACTCCACAGCTTTCCCCATAGCTCCTCTCACACTACTTTGGCACTGTCCAGTTGCCATTCAGTTCAGAGCAGTGGCAGGAAGTGAAGCAGTGAAACAGAAGGTGGATTCACAATCCACACACAGGTTGGATCTGCTGATTTTCCTGCTGTTAGCAAGTGGATTTAGGTGAATGAACACAAGATTGGGAGAAACCCCACTTTTAAAGGGAAAAAAAGGAAAAAGCTGTGTGTGAGAGCTCTCTTGGTACTTGTATCTGTCTATGTCTGTGTATTTCAATAAATGTTACATACATAGTGTCTAAAACCAAATTTGGTGTCTCTTTGTCTGTGTCAACCCTGCTGTGGATAAATTTACTGGGAGAGAGATTTCCACTACATGCTCTCAGGTTGAACAGGTTGCCCTTAAAATCTGGGCATAACAACCATAAACATGATTATAGTCATGAGCACTGTCTGTTTGTGGAGATTCTGGAAGCAGTTGTTTTTTAAAAATGATTTTTTCCAAATTTCCTCCAGAACAACTTTTTTTTAGAAAAACAACAACTGGACCCAGGAACGTGATCCAGCTAGATATGTTTAGCTTTGCTTAGATAGCGTTCGCCATGTTTAAAATTCAGTTTTTACACTGGGATGAAAGATGTTGTGTAATTAAAGGCCAATAAGTTAACAGTTTTATTTAGGATCACTTGTATTGGTGTGTGTGTGTGTGTGTGTGTGTATATATATATATGTATATATATATATTGGTTCTGTGTATAGAATAAACCACCTTGAGTGCCTATACCTGGAGAAAGGAGGGAAATAAATAAATAAATAATACAAAGCAATATCTGCAGTAGATCCTGACATGCTCCTTCAACTCCAGCACCACCAACAATAGCTGTTTGCCAACACTACATATATAATGATGTGGATATGAAAAGAATTGGATTATAGAATCACAGAATCGTAGAGTTGGAAGAGACCACAAGGGCCATCCAGTCCAACCCCCTGCCATGCAGGAAATCTCAATCAAAGCACCCCTGACAGATGGCCATCCAGCCTCTGCTTAAGACCTCCAAAGAAGGAGACTTTAAATATAACCAATTTATATTTAGAAAACCTCCCTTCTTTGGACTACAGCTCCCAGAATCCCCCAGCCAGTATGGCCATGAGCCATGTTGACCTGGGAATTCTGGAAGTTGCTGCCCAAAGGAGTAACATTTCTAAGCTTTGCACAGTACCCACACCAACACCTCAGTTCTCTTTCAAATATTTTGGCACAGAAACAGATATGTTACAGAAGTTCCCATGACACTGAAGATAAAGTATGTGCCAGGCCTGAGCGGAAATGCAGAAACAGATTTAATATCATCTGCTAAGATTTGCAGCACGAGCTCCTTGCAGTCATGCTGTTTGCCTATGGAGGGAATGTGCAGTAGTGTCTGTCTCTTGAGAAAATAAATATATATATATATTTAAAAATGCAATCTAGGAAGAATAGTTGAGACAGACAAGCAAACCTAATGCATTAAGTTCCCAGAGATAGCTGTGTCAGTCTTCAATAACTCATGGGAATGTGGCATGTGGCAACTGCACTATAAGAAAAGAGGAATCCAGTCAAGAAGGAAAGAAGCAGCAAACTGTCCAAGGCAACTGCGCTGTAAGCTATGCAAGCCAGGATGGAATCATAGTAGGAGTCCCTGCAGTGTTGACATGCCATTATTAGCACCCTCGAGATCAGAACTAGAAGAATGCTATGTGACAGCCTTGTAATTTGACAAATAAAGGTATTTGAATTGGTCAGAAATAATTATTTTTAGAACACTTTCAACATAGTGGGGTTTTTAAAGCAAATTTCTTTTTACCTTCTCAAGTTTATGGGAAAAAACCAAATACTCAGAATGTTATAGCTATCAGCTGATTGAGGCAAACAGCTTCAACTGATTTTTGTGACAACCGATAGATTAAAGACGAAAAGGTTCCTTTAAAAATCCTCCTTTGCTAAACAGTTTAGGAGAGCACAACAGCTCCACAAATACATCCATTTCCCCACTCTCAAAGGAAAAAAAGGAATATGGGTGGGCAATCAACCCATATTTTGGTTTTGAGAGAAAGAGAGATTTTTAAATCACAAAGCTGTGACCAGCTCTTGAACTTCAGCAGGACTGGGCAGGTCCCTAAGCAACAGAGTTCATGCAAAAAGTTTTTCAAGAGAATGTAAATACAGAAAATGGTTATTTTTTCCCTGAGGAATTAGCAACTCTTTAAAAAACACCATAGGGCAGACTGGGATGCACATTTCACAGACTCCATGAACTTCACAGTATGAAGAAGAAAACCTGTAATGTGTCACTGATCACAATAACAAAGGGTCTTCACATGATACAAAGAGTCTAATCAAAGCCTTCTCATCTTTTCATCCTCACTTTCCACCTTAAACCTGCATGATTATCTGCAGAATGCCAACATTTCTCTATTATTCATCTGTCTCCACACATGTACACATAGCTATTTTACATGTTACTGTATTTTACAGACTGGCCTATGTCTCATTTGTCTGACTTTTTCCCCCCAGGCAGCTATGTCCAAAAAGTAAAAACCACAGGAAACATCACCTTGAGAGACATAAATAACTAAGACACATATGACCACAAAACAAGTCTGCTGCCTTTATCAGTCTGGAAACAACTATTTTCAGTCTCTGGTGTCCAGTTCTTCTGTGATCCAGCAATAGGTTGCTTAAGAATTCAGGACACATGGTAAAATACCAAACCAAAATGAGAAGAATTTAGTTGAGTCCCATTGCATTCAACTTCTGATATCATGGCGTTGGAGGTGGTTTGGGAGAGGGACATGAACCTTGGCTGTCAAAGCTGGCTGCTCGACCATGCCACTGTGGAAAGAAGAAAGGCAGCAAGTTATTGAACAGAGTCATGAACAAACAGTGCATAAAAACATATTAGTGGTCAGAACCAGAGATGGATTTCCTGCACAAGTGAGTGAGGGGACAGCACATTCATGCATCTCCCATAGGAATTTCCAGTTATAGTTTTTACCATCAAGACCCACCACATGTATGTAGGAGCTTTCCTATTCAAAATAATTGCAGAGTTGGATCCAGGCTTATCTAGGCTTGGAGAAAACTGTTTGAAATCAGTGGGACACTTCAATCATAACATACTGAAACCTCATTGTTTTCAATGGCTGTACTCAAAACATGAGTGATTCCACTCTATTGTACTCCAGTAAGGTACAGACATTGTGGCTGAGTAGCTCCTGGATCTGGTAATAAGAGGTACAGTATTAGAACTTCTGAATGGGATTGTACTCCTTGTGATGGAATAGAGTCAAAGTTTGGTGGTGCTCCTAAATCCATCACCTTCAGGGGAACTAATTCAGTAACAGTGAAAGCAATGCTAAGAGACATCTGTGGTTATGACTTCCTATTTTCAGCTTATCTTGGTATTTCAACTGCATCTGTTTGTGAACAGGGATAGCATGGCACTACATTCTATTCTTTGGTAATCTCTTGTTTGGATTACTGTAATGAACACTGCCTTAGGCTGCCCTTATTTGGAAAATAAAGTTAGTAAAGAATGGAATAACTATGATACATTACTAGCAACACCCTACCATACTGATACTAGATCTTTGCTAAAGGAAGTACACCAGTGGAGAGTCTGCTATGAAGGAATAGATATATAGAGAGAGTGGCATACAGATTTCCATTTGGCAATTGCACATAGATAGGCTTTCTCTGTAGTGTTATTCATCTTGTGGAATGATCTCCTATCATTAGGCCCCAGTGCTAGTGTGCTGTTTTTACCTTGGCATTCCCTCTGCTATCAGCTGTTTGGAATGCCTTAATATGTTGTACTAAGAATATGTTGTACTAACTTGTATTCTTCACACTGATGGTGATTTTACTTATGATTTTGCTTATGATCAATAACACCTATAATCTTTCTATTATATTAACCAACGTTCCTGCAAAAATAAACAGTAAACTTCCCCTTCAAAGCTAAAATTTCCTGACTGATTCCAAATGTGTAAATTTGAAACTTGATTAAAATTGGTTAATAAATGTGCATCTAGAGCAATAAATACATAAACAGAAATAAAATGTATTGGGAGGTATCTAGAATAGCTGACCAATTAGGTCTCAAACCTTAATACAGTATTTATTTTTCTCCCATTAGCTAAAACTCCTAATATGGTGAGTGTGATCTGGCATGTAGATTTGTATAATATAACAGACAAACAGACACTATAAGATGTGGTACTGATTGCGGGGAGGGTTTTTTCCTCTTATTGTTATGTAGTGCAGTTGTTAACCACCACAAATGCCAGTGCCAAGTGATGTAAATGCCAAGTAATACAGAAATATTTCAATAACTAACCAACTAGGAGCATCTCTGTTTTGAATGCCTCCACATTGGGTGGATGAATATTTTAAAGCATTGTCATGATCAATATAGCTATTTATTTCCATCCAAAATGTCAGATTGGATTGGAGAGAGGACAATTGCTTTTTCAGCTTCTATGGTATCTGTGAATTACAGCTCATATTGAACTTTTAATGTTGGGTTTCACAACAATATAAGCATCCTGATGAAAGATTCGTGTTTTCAGAGTGCTTGTGTGCAAATGCCTGATATGTTTGTATCTCTGCACTGTGAGAATAAATCATTATTTACTATTTTGCTGAATCTGAAAAATGAAAATAGTGAATGTGAATATAAAATAGAGTGGAAACTGCCTAGGCTATCTTTTTTATGTTGAGGTCTTTATGTTGCCTCCACTGAAATCTGTTGGGAACCATATTCTTGCAGTGAGTAGGACCACAGTCAAGAGTGGACAGATTTGGAAACATGACTCTTCCTTTTGTTCAGTATGGGAAAGAAAAGGATATAGATCCAGTCTTCTCCAACTTATGCAAGCTCCCGCCATCAACTTTACAGTCAGTCAGGGAACAGTGTGTACGCGTGCACGTGTGTATACATAAGCTAAAAACATCTTAAACATAACAATGAATTCAAATAGATTTAAAAGGTTTTAAAGTTTTTTTAAAGTTTTTTTAAAGTTTTAAAATTTGAGATACTTCTATGAAGCCGAAAGGCCTTGATGAATATCCATGTTCCACAATTCCAAACAGCCAATATCCCACAACTGGGGTGCCACATTTGAAAAGCCTCTCTCATATGTCCCCATACAGTATACTGTCCTCACTGGTGGGATATAGAAGAGGCCCCCAGCAGATCTCAGTCCTCAGCCAGTCATATGTAGGGAGTAGCATTTCCTCAAATACACACTGTACTTTATCTTCACAAGGCATACTTGTGTTCACATCTGTATTGTGTGTTCTTCTATAGGTAAGTAACTCTTTGCAGTTTAATAGCTGTCTGAATGTGTGTAAAGGCCTGCCATCAAGAGCTCTCAAGAGGCCAGCATTATTGTTGAGAATAAGTTGTAGTTTATTGATGATACATCTGCGTGGTCTCAGCTGGGAGCTGTATATCACTACTAGTGGGGTTTTGTCATTTTCTGTCCTCAGTGGATACAAGCAGAAAGCCTTGCCACAAACCTGGATGACAACTCTGCCCACACATCTATTCAGGAAATGTCATCACAGGACCTAATGGTATCGTCCATAATATTAGAGGGACTTTCCTTGCTTATCCTCCAATGTGACTTATGTCATACTATGTCAACAAAGACCTTGGGCAAACAGGCCGGTGCCTACACCAGCAGACAAATAGACGTAAATCAGACATTAGGAATGTGTGTGTGTGTATATATACACTGATTTCAGAACACTTCATTTTTCCTGGACATTCCATCTTGGACCTCAGTATAGCAGTCCTTGAACAAAAGGACTCCAAAGGAAGATTGGAAAGAGAAACAGCAGAATGCAATATATCAAAAAACTGCAGTCTATCAGCAGTGGATTGAACATAGGCAATGGTTTCCTGCCACACTACACATGTTATAACACTAGTTAATCCCATGGCTCATGGGGGTTTTCTTGGCAAATTCATCACATACAGTGGGACCTTGATATCTACTGGGATTAGGTTCCAGGAACTCCTGTGGATACCAAAATCTGTGGATGCTCAAATTCCATTAAATACAATAGCATAGTGAAATAGTATCCCTTATATGAAACGGCAACAAGAAGATTTACTTTTGGAATTTATATTTTTAATATTTTCAAGCCATGGATGCTTGAATCCATGGATACAAAGGGCTGACTGTATTCTTTTTGGCTGCCACACTACATCCCACTCATATCATTATCTTGGCTTTAGGCAACATCCTTGCCTTGTCCCACAATGATTATTGTTAAAAATGAACTTGTCACCTCATCTCCACATAAAAACTCTGCACATTTGCATTCCTATGGACATTCTCACATACTGATTGCTATATAGATCTGTTTCTGGGCTTTTGACTCCACCAGATGCATCTGAAGAAGTAGGCTCAAGTCTATGAAAACTCATGCTACCAAATTTTATCTTTCAGTTAGTCTCAAAGGAGCTGCAAAATCCCTTTGCATATAATTACAGTGCAACAGGAGAGACAGGGAAAGCATAAGAAATGGGGAGGTTTAACAAGTAAGCAAGTTTTAGGGGACAATAGTTTTAGAGGACAAAGGACAACAGAAGGCAAGAACACAAAAATAAATGCACAAAGATAAGGTAATCCAAGTTCATATACACAATCTATCAACAAACTGCTCAGCAAACATATCAGGAGAAAGTGATAAAGAAACAGAATGGGATGTAGGATAGACAACTGAATTAAATGTTAAGAACAAGCAACAAGTAAAAGATGAATAAGTAGATTGCTTAGCAGAAGCAGAAGATTGGTTAGCCACAAAATGGGTACTCAAACAGGACAAAACCTATTTATAGTGAAGAGTAAGAATGAGATTTGTGCTGATGAAATCTCTTCATCTCTGAGCACTACAATTAAAGAAAGCAGTCACAACTTGGGAAGGATTCAGAAAAGAAAGGTCAATGGTAGAGCTGCAAAGGAAATTGTAAATAATTTTGGTATATATCAGATCTCAGGTTTTCATGCTGAATGATAAACTGTTTCAAAATCTGAGTTGAAAAGAAAGGGGAAACTTTTGGCTGTTTGCTCTTTGTCAGGTAGTACATGCCAAATATAAAAAGGAGCAACCAGTTTCAATTGTTTTCAGAGTTTAAACAAATATTTTCAAGTTATTTTAAATCCACCATTTTATCTTACATACTAAAAGTATTAGTAATATGTCAAATAATAAATACCATTACATGGTAGCAATCAGATACAATTTTTTAAAATAAAATGCATAATTTTGAAATCAAGCATCCTGTGTATATCAGACTACATAAGAAAGAAGGTTTTGAGGAAAATTTAAGCTTGTCTATGCTGGGGCGGGGAGGGAAATGTCGAACTCATCCTGAAGCCAGTGCTGGCAGTTCTCACAACGTACAGCTACTCCAGGTAGATACCATGGTTCTGGCCCTTAAACTGACTTTGCTCTGAACTAAGCAAAATTGGGGGAAAGCACAGTATTTCCCTGTCTTTCCTTGTTGTGACCTCCAAGGGAGTGACTTGTATCAGCAGCAGTTGGGCAGCACAGTGGGAAGGTGCATATAGACAGCCCCCTGGCATTACTAAGGAGTTTAGCGGTAACACAGGGGCAGGAACAGCTCAGAGTATTCTGGTTGGTATAAATGAGCCCATATCTATGGTATAGCAGAGATTGGACCACAACTCCCAGAATCCCCCAAACCAGGTTGGGGAATTCTGGAAGTTGTAGCTTCAAAAGGTAACTTTCTAAGCAATGCTATCTGGGGATTTCTGGAAGCTGGAGCCCTCAAAGTAACTTCCCCAGATTCTGCAAAAGTAAGACATGCATCTCTTCCTCTACAGTATGCTGTTATTGTTGTTAGCAGCCCTTGCAGATTCAGGCCTGTTCTGATCAATGTTTGATCCAAGGTACAGGAACTCTAACTATTTCAATTTCCTCATTGTCTAGGATGAATTTATGTAGATTCTTCATGGTTGTTATTTTTGTTTTCTTTATGTTCATCAACAAGCCTGTGTTTGCATTCTCTTCCTTGATCTTCCATAGTAATTATTTTAAGTCCATGATGTTTTCCGTTTGTAGTATGGTGTCATCTGCATATCTTAGATTGTTGATGTTCCTTCCTGCTATCTTTATTCCACCTTCTTCATATGATATTTTCTGTATACAAGTTGAACAAGTAGGGTGATAATATGCAGCCTTACCAGATCCCTTTGCCAATTGGGAACCATTTTGTTTCTCCATCTTCTGTTCCAAAAGTTACCTCTCATGCTAATTAGATTTCTCATCAGGACAAACAGATGTGTTGGGACTCCTATGTCTTTAAGAGTGTTTCATTGCTTTTTGTGATCTATGCAGTCAAAGGCTTTGCTGTAGACTTTAAAGCACATGCTGATTTTCTTTTGGAATTCCTTGGCGAAATTCCTCTACAGTATATTGGAATGCATGTATGTACCAGAGAATGTAATGGGAGGGGAGAAAGAAGCTACATTGTAATAAGCAGGAGAATGGAAATTTGGTCTCTGGATACTTTTCTGTCATGGAATTTTCAGTATGGGGGAAAAACAGCATATAGAGTACATGAACATATTATATCTTGATATCAGTTTATAAAATTAAAGCCCTTTTAAAAAAATCGAAGAACTATTGGCAGGGTACAGACCGCCAAAAAGAGGCGCCTCCTTGGCGCCTCTCTCTGCTGCGCAGGAGCACTGCAGCATATAAATTGTGTGGCGCTGCTGCACAGCAAAGAAGGAGCTCCCAAAAGTGGCTCCTTTTTGCAGCGCCGCAAAGACGGCGTGGTTATGTCACAGCTGCGCAGTGCCATTTGGAGGCAGCACAGCTGCGATGTAATCATTGTGCGCACCATATGTATGGTGCTGCACAACTGAGGCGCATGCATGATGTGCTAGGGTTGCGTGGTGTGTGCACACGCCACCCCGAGGCAACTCTAACACGTCGTGGACATGCCGCAAAGGGCCCATCTGGACAGGGCCATTCTTAAGCTTTTCTGGCTTAAAATAAATTTGAAATACCTCCCCCACTCAAATGATTCTAACTATGATTAACTCTCTCCAGAGATGTTGCAGTGTTAAATTGTTAAACACAGATAAAATTGATGGGGTGCACGAAGATACAAGCGTGTAACTGGCACTCATTAAGTAGATGATATACTATTTTAAACAAATAAATGCCATGGCACCAAAGACTGAACTGGCCTTATTAAATTTTAGATACGTTTTATGGCATTGAGCAAATAATAATGGGAATCTGTGATGCGACACAAAGCCAAGCTCATCCTCCAGAAATCTGCTAAGTAATAAACAGACTGCAGTTTGTTGTTGTTTTAAAAATGCTTTTTCTTGTAAAATGACCTTTGCTTTATACTGTACCAATAAATATTTGGAATGAAATAACATCACAGAACAAAGAAAGGGAGGGAGATTTGCTACAGAGGTAACTGCCTTGGGGATGCTCAATCCAGATGTTGGATTTTGCTGTTGGCAAAAATAGATTTCCTGATGATAGCAGGAATCCTGTGATCCTTCACATTTGGCCATGCTGGCTAGTGCCAATGAGAGTCACAGTCTAACAATAGCGAGATGGCCATGTATCCTGTATTCCCAGTTGGAAGATGAGATGTATATGAATATCGCTTAGCACAAAAGGGTCACTATGCTTTGGCTCAAAGATGAATAAGAAGAGCAGTTTTGAAAAGGCACGGGCATCCAGATAGTCCCTGTACTCCACTTCATATCACATTGGTTCCCCTAACCACTCTCACCAGATCACTGGTGTAACTAATACTGGTTTACAGAGAAGTGTAAGGCATCTGTTCAAGGTAAGTCAAATAGGAGAGTGCAAGACATGGGGGACAAGGTAGCAAAGCATGGCCAGTTAAGGCAAGGAAATAGAAAAAGAATGGAGTCAGTCAAGACAGGCATGGTAGTGCAAACCCTCTCTGGATGTGGAAGTGGCACAATTAATCATTCCTGGCTCTGTGCTGCTATAGGTATCTGCCTATCTCTCCTAATGGACCAGCTGGATCATCCATTCTTGGAAGACATTTTCCCATTAATCTCATGTCCATAGTAATACTAAATTTAGGCATACCAAATCCAGCTGGCAGTCCAGAGTTATCTTATATGAGTAACTAAGGCCCGTTACAGGCCGCCCAAAAGGGGCGGTCTTGGGCCGCTGCTGGTTGCAGCGCGGGGAAGCCGCTGCAGCCAAACCGCGCGGCTCCCCTGCTCTGTAAAAAGGAGCGCGCAAATCGCGCTCCTTCCGGCAACCCGGAAGAGATGCCGCAAATGCCAAAGTGCGCATTTGCGACGTCTCTTCCGGGTTTGGACGTCTGGATGCACAGCGTCTGTTACGTCAAGATGGCCGCGCCCATCTGTATAGGGCGCCGCCATCTTGACGTACGGAATATGCGCGAGGGGCAAGGCGCATCCGGAAGCGCTGCCCCTCGCGCGTATTCATGGCGCGACGACGGCGCCGCTTAGGCCCGTCTATAATGCGCCTAAAGAGTACTAGTAAGCTTTAGCAACAATTGCCTTGTATATGCTCATATAGTATCCAGATGTTCAGTAATGCTGTGCATGTCAATTAGATGTATAGTTTATTTTTGGTAAGACTGGAGCAGTTGTTTTCAGAACAGCATAATGATACACGCTGAACCCATGGGAACACTCTTTGTCTTTGTTCATCTTGCCTATTTTCTACAGATTCTTAATTGGTCCTTATCAGGGCGCAATGCCCAACATCTGTAACATCTGGTTTATATTCTTTTCCATATCCTCAGAGGATCTGTATGCTCTGCAGCACTTGGTTTAGCAGTTTGGGATTTTCATTTATTCATGAGTGCTTCCTATCCTGCATGTTGCTGGGTTTGCCTTAGCAAAAGTAGATCAAAAGAGTACATTTTGTACTTGGACCTAAAGGTGAAGGTTTGTGATGGTAATTAGCACCTGTGAAAACTCCCATTTAAATGAGGCTGAGTAAGGCTTTAATCTTGACTAGGCTTTATGGTGGTTGCTCCTCTTCCCCAGATGGCTGTCCCCATACTGCAGTCCCAGTTTTGGCACCATCCCATCTTTTTTAATGGTTCAGATAGTCTGAATCTATTCTAGTTTGCATCTTTATAATAACAGCTGCAACCTGGATAGGAATTAAACTACTTTGAATTCAATCCACTCCTGCTCTTCTGTTTAAGGAAGGGCTTTGTTTGTTGGCTTGTTTCTTGTTTTGGTTTGGTTTTGGTCCAGAAGGGTTGGCTTCAGCAAACTTCCCATTCTCACTGTGGAGCCTCACACCCACCAAAATCTACTCAGGAGGATTGGTGGATCCTCTGCCATTGAGACACATTATACATGAGGATATAAAAGAAAGGGATAATTTCAACCCCCCTCCTCTCAATTTGTGGATGTTTCTGTTGAATCATACAGTCTTCTGTAAATGGAAGAACAGTAGCCTTGGATGCAGTTATTGTGTAACTATTTATTTATTTATTTATTTATTAGTCGATGCATATATATCCCTTTTGTTAGCTGGGGGATTTAAAGACATGTGATCAACCTTTTCATTGTTAAATGATAATGATTTGACATTCATATTGCCAGATGTGTACATCTTTTTTGCTGACTAATACCAGCAATCCTGTGCATGCTTGCTTGGTAGTATGCCTTAATGAACTCAAGGAATATTATATCTGAGTAAAGATAGCACCAGGCAGATTTGTCATAATGTGATGGGAAGTTTCAGTCAATTGTAAACCTTTTGTGGTAGGAGAAGGCTGGATGCAGCCTCCAATGGCTTCAAGACCAAGGCAGCCCTTTGCCAGAAGTGGACACCAGTGTGTTAGATACTGTAGATAACAGTGGTTTCATGTTTGGAAACTTTGTTTACTGCCTACTGACAATTTGTAATAGGTTCTGACCATTAAAAAAAAATCAAACCATGAAATCTGAAATCCAAAAGAAGGAAAGAAAGAGAAAAAGGAAAAGGAGAGAGAAAGGAAGGAAGGGGTAAGTAAATAAGCCAGGTTTTTTTCTTATTTGGAGAATCTGATTCCCTGGAGCAACAAGGTAGATTGGTATATGTAAGCTTTAATGGGACTTTTAGCTGTTGTTTGAAATGGGTATCTACTACAGTGAGAGTTTCTGGCTTTCTTCCTCTCCTCTGAGAAAGACGATCCAAGTAATTTCTTTCCTTTCCTTTTTTACTTTGTTTGCTCTTCTTCCAAAATAAAATACCAGGTAGATCTCCAGGGGGTAAAATTTAGTGTTAGAGACAAAGTCACCAGATCCCATCTGACCTTGAAAGCTGAATGAGGTCAACCTGGTTAGTACTTGGATGGGAGAACACTGACAAATACCAGGTACTGCAAGCTATATTTCAGAGGAAGGAACTGGCAAAACCACCCCTGAGAATTCCTTGCCTATGAAAACCCCATGAAATTCATGGCATACCACACACACAGACAAACTCAGAGCATATGTATACTTTGAAGTGTTTGTTCTAGGATCACAACAGCTTCTTGTCCCAGATGGGTCCTGCTCAGCCTCAGATTAACATATGACAGAGAAAGAGAAAGGAGGGGAAGAAAAAAGATCCACTTTAAGCTGCTGAAGAGTGCAGTTCAAAGTGAAGCACTGTTTACAGTGAGCTGGGCTTATTAACACTGTTCTAATACTATTCCTAGGTTAGCAAGGGGGAAAAGGCTGAAGCTGGGGGATAGCATATGGTTTATTCACTGTTCATGAATAAAGCATATAGCCTCTGCTGAAAACCACAGGATAGCTGCTGGTCATGCTTCTCATAATCCCTGCACCCAGTGTGCCATAGTTTTATGTTCTTTGAGCTGCATTATTTAATTGGGAATGTCATATGGATTGATTGTATATATAGACTCCTTTCAACTTAGTAAGCTGTCAAGAGTCCTTAGTTGAAAAGATGTATATTGCTCATTCGCTGGACCTAGGTGTTTTCAGACTTCTGCTACGGATGCATTTTAATATGAAGATTTCAGGGTATTCATATTATGTCTGTGTTTTTTTACATAAAAATCAGCAATGTTCACAACAAAAAAAAGTTGTGCAAAATTAGCAATGTTGCACAACAAATCTATTTGTGCGCAATACTGTATAACTGATTTTGCAAAACACTACTATTTTTTAACATAAGAAACAGGAGTTTCAACTGTAAATGGTTTTCTCAAAACAGGTTCATAGATATGTGTTCCAGCCCATCCGCCAAACAAATCCAAAGTATTATTTCACTTAAAAATAGTTAATGGATCAGGATCAAAATGTTGCACATTCTTTATTTTGGCCCTATTAGACAGCACACAAACTTTGTGACTCTTTGTTCAAGCATGGGGATTTATATAGCTTAACAGACAGACAAACATAAAAATTATAATATTGATTTTCCTCTGTGTGGAGATGTTTTTCTTTGACATGCAATAAGCCTTAGGAAGTACAAACACTGTTTAGGCTTTTCTGCTTCTGTAAGCTTGCCACTAGAACATTATGCTTTGGAGTTATTTCTGCCCTGTGGCCAACACATGTCTTTCATTTAGTCTGAAAGGTGCTACAAGATCTCTTTGGATACCAATTTTCCAGACTAACATGGTTATGTTTTATGAATTTTACCATGTTGGAAAATTATCAGTGTTTTGGATTGTAGATTTCTTATCAACTCATGCTACTGCACATATCTGTTCCATTAGTTCCTTCTCTAATTTCCGGTTCTCTGTTGTAATTCTAGCTTTGAAGTCCATGGGTGGCTTGTGTTCTGTATGCAGGCCATTCTAGCACTGTGTGCTGTCTGCTGAACATGAGCGAAGGTTCCAAATATGAACTGGATTGTTTAAAAGTATGCAAGCCTGAGATGAGTTCATATGCTTGAGGACTGAGGTGTCTGGGGCAAAGCAGGGGTTGGGCTGCATACATGAATAATAATAATAATAATAATAATAATAATAATAATAATAATACTGTTTATTTATAGCCCGCTTTTCCAAAAGAGATCAAAGCGGGTTACAACAAGGGTATAAAACATTATACAAGGGTATAAAACATTAAACAAACAGTATATACACATCATAAAAACACTCTAAAGTTAAAAACACCATAAAATTACAGAGAATAAAAATCAAAACAAAACTAGCTGGAAGACAACTTATATGATGGGGAGAGAGCAGATATCACGACACATGGGGGAAAGCCTGTTGGAAGAGATAGGTCTTGAGCTTCTTCCTAAACAGGTCAAGGGAGGCAACAGAGCGGAGCTTGCCGGGAAGGGAGTTCCAGAACTGCGGGGCCGAGTTGGAAAATGCCCTCTGTGCAGTCAAGGTGTACTTCGACTTAGGAACCCTCAACAATTGCTTCCCAGCCAATCTGAGAGTGCGGGGCGGATTATATGGGGAGAGGTGGTCCTCCAAGTATCCTGGGCCCAAGCCATTAAGGGCTTTATAGGTAATAACCAACACCTTGTATTGCGCCCGGAAGCGAATAGGCAGCCAATGAAGATCTTGCAAAATAGGTGTTATGTGGCTAGTCCTGGGACATCCAGTGACTAATCTTGCTGCCATGTTCTGTACTAATTGAAGCTTCCAGGTTTAGTACAAGGGTTGCCCCATGTAGAGCACGTTACAGAAATCCAACTGAGAAGTTACCAGAGCATGCACCACCATTTCAAGGTCCCCCTGGCCCAGGTAGGGTCGCAGCTGGCGTATCAGCCGAAGCTGATAACAGGTGCTCCTGACTGTCACATCCACCTGAGATGTGAGGTGGAGCGACGAGTCCAGAAGCACCCCCAGACTGCGAACTGAGTCCTTCAGGGGGAGCGTGACCCCATTCAGGACAGGTGGAGAAATCTCCTTTCCCGGGCCAGGAGAACATATCACGAATATTTCCGTTTTCTCTGGATTCAAGCTGAGTCTGTTTTCCCTCATCCAGCCCATTACCGACTCCAGACAGGCATGTAGAGGAGAGATGCCATCCCTAGTCACTGCATCAGTCGGAGACACAGAGAAACATATTTGAGTGTCATCAGCGTACTGATAACACCGAGTCCCGTGTCTCCGGATGTTCTCTCCCAGCAGTTTCATGTAAATGTTAAATAGCATGGGGGACAGACTGGCTCTTTGAGGGACACCAGATGTAAGCTCCCTCTTGTCAGAGCACACGTCCCCCAGCTGTACCATCTGGAATCTGCCCTAGAGGTAGGAACGAAACCACTAGAGTGCAGTGCCCCCGATACCTAACTCCCGCAGGCGTTCCAGAAGGATACCATGGTCAATGGTATCGAAAGCCGCTGAGATGTCCAAAAGCACTAACAGGGACACACTACTCCTGTCCATGCCTAGACGGAGATCATCGACCAGGGCGACCATGGCAGTCTCAACTCCATAGCCCGCCCGGAAGCCAGTTTGAAATGAGTCTAGAAAATCCGTTTCATCCAAGGTCACTTGAAGCTGGAAGGCAACCGCCCTCTCGATCACGTTCCCTAAAAAAGGCAGCAGCAAAACAGGCCAATAATTATTTTGAATCAGGGGGTCTAGGGAGGGCTTTTTTAACAAAGGTTTTACAGTGGCCAGTTTTAGACTAGATGGAAACCGCCCTTCCCTCAAAGATAAATTAATTATACGGCGTAGCATACTAGTTACAGCCGTTCCCTCCTGAGCTGCCAGCCATGAAGGACAGGGATCGAGAGAGCATGTCGTCTTCCTAACACTTTCAAGAATCTTGTCCACTTCCTCAGTACTCACAGACTCAAAGTGATCCAGTATAACAAAGTTCACGGAAGCTCTGGAGACCTCTACTCTGAATTCTGAAGAAATACTGGCATCAAGATCAGCCCTTATCCGAGAGATCTTATCTGCGAATAAGTTGTTAAACTCGTCACAGCAGGCTTTAGATGGTTCCAAAATAAGGTTCAGGGAGGGGGGCAGTTGGGTAAGCTCCCTCACTACCCTGAACAGCTCTGCCAGACATGACTCCGCGGACGCAATACGTGCAGCATAGAACGAATGCTTTGCTGGACTTATTGCCACTCGGTAGGCCTTCAAATGGGACTCTAGGAGTGCCTTGTTGGCTAAGTGCTGGTGTCTTCGCCAGTTGCATTCTAGTCATTGCAGAACCCGCTTCCTTTCCCTGAGATCTTCCGTATACCAGGGTTGTTTTTTGGAAGCAGGCCTGAAAGGACACTTGGGAGCGATACTGTGTATAGCCCTGGAGAGATCTGTATCCCAGGTGTTAGTCAGGGCATCAACAGAATCGCTGTCAGTTCCAACCACATACCCCTCTAGGGCTTCTTGGAACCTTTTGGACTCCATCAGCCTTTGAGGGTGGACCATCCTAATAGGTCCGCCATCCCTGGGAGGGATTTGGGTAGATGTCTTGAATTTAGCCTCGACCAGAAAATGATCCGTCCATGACAAAGCGGAGACATTGGCTACCTCCACCCACGGAATTTCCATGTCTGTACAAAAGACGACATCAAGCATATTACCAGCCGAGTGCGTAGGCCCTGAGACCAGTTGGGACAGGCCCATGGCAGTCATGGTAGCCATGAACTCCCGAGCTGCACCAGTTGGACCTTGGCTGGCCTTGAAGGGGATGTTGAGGTCCCCCAGGACAAGAAGCCTAGGGGACTTCAGCACCAGCTCCGAGACCAGCTGTGTCAGCTTGGCCAGGGAGTCTGTTAGCGCACGGGGTGGCCGGTAGACCAGCAGAATCCCCAAACTGTCCCTGGCCTTCAGGGTCAGGTAAATACATTCGATATAGTCAGTTTGTCGGACATGGTTCCTGGTCAAGGAAAGGGTGTTCTTATGGATTAAGGCAACACCCCCCCCCCCCCCCCACCTAACCTGGTCTGGTCCTTGACTGAGTACCCGGCCGGAAGGGCCTGTGCCCACACCGCTTCACTCTCAGGCCCAAGCCAGGTCTCAGTAATGCAAGCCAGGTCGCAGCACTTATCCTCTATCAGGTCATATACGATATGGGACTTATTCCTTACAGACCTGGCATTGCATGACAACAACTTGATCAAAAGTATCAGTAAACATGCATTCATAATAAAGGTGCAGTGCTTGTTTCTGTATAACAAGTTCTTTTTACAGACCCCAAAGGAAACTTGAAAATCTTTTCAGCCTGTTCAGCTGGATTTTGGGCATGTATGCAAAGAAAGTTTTAAACAAATAGTTTACATACCTCCTTATAGGATTTCTTTACCTCTACTAGTGGGTGCCAATGTGCAATCGGTTTGCGTGGGTAAGCCAGCATTTCATTCCAGTGGTCTCGGCCTAATCCTTCAGCACTGTTGGCTACACGACAAACTCCAATAATTTCATTATGGCCAACTCTGAAAGTTTTAGATACTTGTTTTAGATACGTTTCAACCTCCTTTCTCCACTAAATCATTTATATTACTCCTCATTCTTCCATTTCTTCCATTATTATTATTATTAGTAGTAGTAGTAGTATCTTTCCCCAAAACTGGGACCCAGAGCAGCTCACAATATTAAAAGAACAGTACAATAAAATATAGAAAAGTGTCCCTCTTGCATACCCTGCAGCTATCCTAATTAATTCTTTATTGTCCCACTTTTCAGCGACTTATAAAATGTTCCAGCGTCTCTCTCTTCCTCCCACTTTCCCCATCATTCTCATCTTACTTCCATGGTACAAAAAAGGTTCAAAGTGTAAATGTAGCTTGCACTCAATTAAGTCAACAGGGAGAAGAGGAAAGGAAGGAGTGGAATTTTGCCCTTCCCTGTAGACTTGGGCAACATCAAACTGCTGCAGTCCACCTTAGCTTGTTTGCTCTTCCCCATTAATTTCTTTAGCCAGTTTGTCCACATTCTGATGTTGTGTGGCCATGTGTCTGGGTTTTTACCTGTGAAATGTTGGAGAGTATACTCCTGCCTAAGCTGTACCTAGCTGTTAAACATACATCTCATTCCTTCTTGCTTTGGGACCTTGCCTCTTCTGTTTCTGCAGGCTCATGATGGCTTGCAATATCTAGTCCGATGCTCTTGCCAATATTTCCTCAACCTACTTTATCTTTAGTCCTTGCAGTTAGGCACAGCCAGAATAACAAATCATTTTCTTTTTTTTCTTTTTTTACAGATGTTCTATGTCTTTAACATCTGCATAGCAGGCATTCATGGAGAAAAACCTACCCCATCATTGTATTTCCATGCTAGAGAAAAAAAATACCAGTTGATTTTTTCTCGCTGTCATTGATGCTTAGTATACACACTGCAAGGCATAATTGGCTGTTGCTAACCTCTTAGATTCCAAACTGGGTATAGGGAGGTGGCACTATAAAGTGTATGGAGTCCTGTGCCCTCCTCATGTGGAAGAATGATGAACAGTCCAGCAAAGCTTGTATTAAATGCTATGTGTCTTTAGGGGCAGTAGTAGATAATTAGGGCCACTTAATGTGCTGTGTTCCCTTCTTGCCTTGTCCTTGGCTGATAATTTCAGGGTGTCTCAGAATCCTCTCCCTCTCTCTGGAGTATGTAACAAAAGTCAGTGGCATCACTAAGTTTGGTATCACCCCCCAGGCAGCCATTCATTTTAGGAGAGACAACATGGGGACATGAGAGGGGGAGGTGGTGGTGGCCTCCCTGTCCTGCCCAAGCTGCCTGGCAAAGCCCCCCAGCTGCCCCCTCTGCCTGCTCTGGCCTGCTGCCACCCTGCACCCCCTTTGCCACTGCCTCCCATTTGGGGCTTTTCTTGAGCCTTAGCTCTCACCTTCAAGGTGTCACCTAGTGTGGTCTGCACCCCCTGCACCACCAAATGACACCCCTGGTTAAAGTTGCTGTAAACTTGTATCTCTCCTACCCTGGTGGAGTTCCTATAAACAAATTACTTTTCCTTTTGTGTAAGTGGCCTTTGTGCTTAATTAAACCATATATATTTCCATGCATCTCTAAAACAGCTTATGATGTTCAGGGCTCTGTCATGCTGCAAAATTATAGCATCATGTTGTATAATTCCACATAGTTCCATCCTATGGAATCCTGGGATTTGTTGTTTAGGGAGGGGTGTATAGATTTTGCATCCAGAGAGCTTTAGAGCTTCACCAAACTACTAATCCTAGGATTCCATAGGGCAGAGCTACAGCAGATACAGTGGAATCATAGTACTATAAATGTGTAGCATGACTGGACCCTAGACTCAACACATCTTCTGGCTCAGTGCCTGGGGAAAGCCTAAGGGCAGTGACCTCTCTCTGTGTGTGCAACCAAGATACAGTGTTTAGTTGATACTAAACACTGACAGGTGGATTGTAAGGCATTGTTGATAATATTCCACATCCAGAATTCCCACAGGTTTTGTGCACAGCTTAAAGCTGAGGCAGAGTCAGTTCAGAGAATCCAGCTATGCTCCTTTTCCAGAAGCCATGGAAGCTCAGAGACACACCCAAACTACTGAAGGGGAAAACAACTGAAAAACCAAGCTTGGTGCATCTAAGTGACCTGGTGTGTCTTCAACAGAAGCCAGCCATGTAATCAAATGAGTCATGAAATGGAATTTAACAGGGGCAGGGAGGTGAAATGGCCGAAATTAGATTTGCAGAGACACTCACTTACCGGTCATAATCCATAACCGAGATAAGCAGACTGACTTGGTCCATGTTTTCTGGAGGGATATCAAAGATTATTGCCTCATTGTAGGTAGGATTAAGTGTGTTTCTCTTTATGGTGGTTTTCTTCTTTTTTAGCCTTCTTCCATCACAGAGTAAAGATACCTTGACATAAGGATCTGGAAAGCAGCAGAAAGGAAAATGGCATTGTTGAGAAAACACTTTCTTTTTTCCCAGTGTTTACAGGAAGGCCACCCACATGACCACATGAGATACTGAACATGAGAATGAGTCAAGCAAGAACAGGGTGGCAAGCTATCTGCTCTCTTCTACATAGAGCCTACATGTATACACCTCTTATCTACAGCTTATAACTATCACACAAGCAGTATGGGAATTGTCTTCCAAATAATTAACTTTTCTGCTGCACATATAGACTTTGTAAGCTATCGCTATGCATCCTGGGACCTTGAAAAAGTACAGCTTCTGATGGGATAGAGATAGATTCCAGGAACACGGTCTGAATATATGTAAGTGCAGAACCCATGAGGAATTAGCTTTGCTGCCATAATCTTTCTTCCCTTACAGCTTTAGAATCCCCATTTGATTTTTGACAACATGGCTCTAAATAAGAATGACAACTGTGCTGAAAAAAGGAGACTTGATCAGAATATAGCATAACAGTTCCTCTTTCTTGCTCTCTATTTGTTATTGTTAATGTGCCATCAATTTGGCTTTGATTTATGGCAATCCTATGAAAGAGCGAGACCTCCAAGTGACCCTGTTATTAAGAGCCATGCTCACATCTTCTAAACTTAGGGATGTGGCTTCCTTGATTGAATCAGTCCACCTATAATGTGCTCTTCCTCTTTTCATACTGCCTTCTACATTATAGAACATCATTGTCTTTCCCAGTGAGTCACTGGGGTGAAACAGACAGGCAAAATAAAGTGGTTTCCAGCTGCTTTGAAGGTGAGATGTTTATATGATGCATTCCTCAAAAGCGGTTGGAAACCAAAATGAAGCCTCACTTCGGGGCTAAAAACCGGAGCAAAAAGAAGCCGGGATATTAAAGATTCCAGACGGAAAATGTGAATCTTTGCAGCTGTGTGTAAATGACCCAGCATGAGTACAGGACTGCAACAAAGCAAAAAATGAATGCACGGTTGAAGACACAGTTCCCCCCTCAAAATAGCCCTGTGAGGAATA
The DNA here is from genome assembly GCF_019175285.1 of Sceloporus undulatus. Classification (NCBI taxonomy): domain Eukaryota; kingdom Metazoa; phylum Chordata; class Lepidosauria; order Squamata; family Phrynosomatidae; genus Sceloporus; species Sceloporus undulatus. Next base: position 48,683,844 of record NC_056525.1, on the reverse strand, counting down.
TTTTGTCAGGGATGATGGGAGTTGTAGCTCTTCACCTCTGGCTCTAACTCACCACCTTGTTATGCACCGGCGCTGACCAGTTTTGGCCAGTGGTTAAAGCTTTGCTCTAAAGCAGCAGTTTCAGAGAATAGGCTGAAGACCCTGACAAACTCTCCAAGCCTTCTCACTCGTGCTCCAGAGAAGTCTTCACTCTTCTCCAGGTTCCTGCTGGTTCTTGTATCTTCACTCAAGACACCGGACAACTCAGTAGTCTTATATAAAAGATCTACTTTATTCTACTATATACAATACTCCACAACTATCCAACATCTATCCATTCTACTTCACAACTACCCACAAAATACATTGGGAATCAAAGCAATTATTATAGCCATTGGAAAACACCACCCACTCTTGTCAGTTTCCACCCAGTGGGCGTGTACATTCATTTTGATTGGTTTTCATAGTTCATCCCATAATTAATGATTTCATCATTTCACCTTGTCCACTTAACAATTCTCAGGTGCTTTCAATTATCCACTCTGCATTTCTGTCCTTGGCATTTAGGACTTGCTAATTGCACTAGCTTTTACACCTGTGTGGCTTCTTAATTGCTTTTGCTGAGTCATAGTGACTCTCACATACATGTTTTATTTCTCTCACTGTATATCCCATGTTGCATTTTCCTTAACATATTTAAGTTCAGAATGTCAGCTAATTGTTGGAGGAGGTGAAAAATGGTGGTGGTGGGGAATAAATAGAATATCCTGGAAAAGGGAAGGCCAGCTGGCTGAAATTCTGCATGTAGGCTCCCACACTTCAATATTTTGTTGCAGCTCCCACTATAACATTCCATTGTTGAATGTTTTCTCAGAATCTGTGTACACTTTTATTCTTACTTGTAGATTCACTTCATTCCGTTATGTTGGAGAGCAGAAAGATCTAGAGTAGTTTAAGTTCTGTTATATGGGAGAAGGTCTGCCAGCCAGCCATCAGTTCAAGACCTTGTATGTGTATATGGTCCATCTCTTTTCTTTGGGGAAAGGGAGTGGTCACCTTCTGCCTTTCTTGCAGATTGCTTCTTTTCCCTGCAGAGTTTTCTAGACCTGTTTCCTGTACTCATTGGTTCATTTTTACTTTCTTTAATGGGATGCAGATGTCCTTCATCTTTGATGCTATCCTCCAGCTCTCTGATTGTACTTATACCTTGCATACCAATTTCTTTTCCTATGCTAAATATCTGTGAACTAGTTTCAAGAAAGCAAGTCATATACTTTTTTTTTTTTTTTTACCAAAAAGTAGCTACTTTTTTTAGTCAATGAAAAGAGATAGAAGGAAAAAAAAAATAGGGCATCAGTGCTTTACTAGTTGCCCCAGAGACCAACTTTAGCAAATTGCTCTTGAGTTTCCAACCTTGCACGAGTGCTGTGTAGGCTGCTGGAAAAAATCACTCTGTATTTTGAAATTCCAGTAACTAAATTGTGCATCACTGCAGAACTACTGAGCTGTTTTCCTTCTGAACCATTAAGTCTCAGTGGTTCAGACTGCATCATGTATTACTTGAACAGAAATGCTTGTCTGCTCAAATAGTTTCACAGCTATTGGGGTTGTAGATTAAAATGTTTGTCAGCAAAATGCAGAAACTGACACATAGAAGCGTGGGTCATTAAAAGGAGCTGTTTTGACAGAAACTCAGATATTATTTGCACAAGATTCTCCCCAAAAGAATTACACGTGCTTGACAGTTGTTTGCTCCCATTATTCATAGGGCAAATGATAAGATATAGAACTTGCAGCTCGGTAAGGTTAAGGGAGCTATCCTATGACTCCAAGGATCATAGGGGTCATAGGATAATAAAAGGGTTTGTGGTTTTTTTGTGGGTTTTTCGAGCTATGTGGCCATGTTCTGGAAGAGTTTATTCCTGACATTTCACCAGCATCTACGGTTGGCCACAGATGCTGGCAAAACGTCAAGAATAAACTCTTTCAGAACATAGCCACATAGCCGGAACATTCACCTGAAACATTTCAAAGCCACTTATAAATGGGGTCTTTTTCTGCCTTCTCTCACTACAAACCCCTGTGTCCCCACAAATTTCTAAAAATGGACAAAGTGGGAACAAAAATGATTCACTGCCACTTCTACTACCCTACAGATGCAATGGTGTGGTCTTTAAAGATTATACAGGGCAGAGATCGGCCCTCCCTCCTGCACAGCTGTCCACTCTGCTCTAGATTATTCAGCAAGCCTACAGAGACAGACATGGATTGAAAAGGAGGAAGGATTAAAGGCAGGGGAGCTGCCAGTTCCAAAAATCTGATAAACTGGTGCCAGCTTGGTGGAAGCTAGGGTACATTATTTCAAGGAATTGCACTCTTCCTGCCTTCCTGTGAGACAGGCAGAAGAACAGGAGGTTGAATCCCAAGCCTTCTCAGTGCATCCTCTTTATCCCAATATTTCCCTCAGATCACCAAAGGCAGAGTGGCAAGGAAAGTGGAATTTTCCATTCCATAATAGGGAGGCCTAGGACAATTTAGTTCCTTTTCAGCCTACAAATCTGCTAAAGATTGTGGTCCTCAAGACCCTCTGCCAAGGAGCATAGGGTTGTGATCTAAGCTACTATTGCAATGTCATGGGAAATGGACTTCTTTGACTTCTTCTGGCATAATGTCTTCCTACCCGGGAGTATTTGTGAAATAAATTCCAGACAAAACTGGATGTGGAAAGGGTTACATCTAAATTGAAGACCATCTCTTTTATTTTTTAGAAGGTGTTTATAAGCAAGTGATGTCAAGAATGTAGTCTTCTACCAAATTCATCCTTTAATTCTTAATGTTTTATTTAAAAATTCACATGGTTTGTATTTTTAATATAAATATTTTCCAAAATGAGAAAACTATTATTTTGGAGCAAAAAATTTACAACAATATTAGATACATCTGGAAAGTCATGTAATTTTGAAAAAGGTGAAGGGTATGTTTCCTAATGCTCCAAGATAACTTCTAATTACAGTTAGCCCTCTGTATCCATTGATTCTTTATCCAGTTGAAAATATTCTTTAAATAAAATTCTGGAAAGCGAACTTTGACGTTGTTATATTATATAGGGGATATCATTTTAATGGGACTTGCACATCCACAGATTTTAGTATCCACAGGGGGTCCTGGAATCAAACCCCAACAGATACCAAGGGCCCACTGTATATTATATCCTGCTTAAATGTATTCATATCATTTTTTAAAAAAATGAATTAGTTTTTTTACTCTAGTGACACAGTTTCAGACAGCCATGTCACCAGTACCTTCAAAAATGTCCTCTGACCTCCAACTAAAATGTATTGAATAGCAGTTAGACTATGCATGACATTATATTCTATGTAGGTGTGAAAGATAAAATTGCTGTTCCACAATTTTGTTTTAATCACTGATATTAATGGCAAAAGTGGCATATAGAGAAAAATGCATGAGACAGCTTCTTGACCAAGTATTAAAATAAACATCGGCACAGAAGCTAAATCAATGAAATATAACATTATTGCCCTATTTCAAGCAAGGAAACACTTACCTGAGTAACCAGTAATATCCATTGCTTTTAGATTCCTGCATTTAATGACTGTTAAAGTGAGGCGACCTGCAGTTGGCAGATAACAAAGGGAAAACATGATCTCCCCCAGGTCCACACTTTCCTTGAATAAAAGAGAGAACATGGTGCATTAGAAACAGGGAAGAAGATAATTTAGCAGGTTGTTGCACTACTACATCTTCTTTATGTTTACCTCTCATGCCCAACAAGGCAAGGCACGAGTGGAAAAATTTGTTCATTACTTACTTCAATTTTGAAATTAATTACTCTATCTGAGTAAATAAATGGTGTATACTCAGGCATCTATAATTACCAGCACATGTGCAAAATTGATAAGATGCTACATCATAGCTAGTGGATATGACACTTTATATTCAAATCATTGTCTGAAGGAAAATCCTGTCATTTGTTGTGTGGTGGCCTTTCTCTCAGAAGCTTAGGATGCTTTCTTTTTATTTTTAATAATTTTTATTATAAACACATGTACATACAAAGTATAGAAAAAAACAAATAAAACAAACACATAACAATACATTTATACATATTTCATTTGTGTATGGCTTATTTAGTTAGGATGAACCTCCTAGTATCTCACAGCTATCCTTTTTCTTTAGAAAAAATATTCCCAATTTTCTGTACATTTTGTCATACCATGGTCTCTATGCTTTGCTGTTTTTATTTACTTTATGCTGTTTTGTTATGTTTTTATGTTAAACAATTGGTAGCATAAAGTTCTATTGGTAAGGTCTTCTTTATCAAAGAAGAGAGCAGTTCCAGTTCTTTATCCTTTTATTGTTTTTAGTATGTGATTAAAAAGTTGGAGAGATTATTAAAATCCTCCACTTTTCCCACTATTTCATCCTTCCAAATCTTGATTAAGATTTTTCAATATATACATAACCAAAGCTCATGTAATGGGGTTATAGAGTAGAGAAAGAAACATTTCATACATTATCTTTTATCGTCTAATCTCAACATAGGTTATATTTCTTTACAACCTTCCAGCCTTAAAATAACCATAGTATTTAACAGTATAAGTAGAATAAATGATAATTAGTCCTCCTCCAGTGATTTCCAATATGACTGAACCATACTCCATTCCTCTTCAGTTTCCTTTTTTGATTTCCCTCTGATCAGAGCAGATAAAATGTCCATATCCATAGCTTCCCGTATTTTTATGATCTAATCTTTAATTGGAGGAGTACTATTTTTCCCCAGTCTTTTGCAAAGAGGGGTCTCACCGTGCTTATCATATATAATAGAATGCGGTTATGTTGTTTTTCCTTTATTTCGTGTGTCATGTTTAGTAGGAAAAATTGGAGTATAAAGCGGATTTTAATTTGGAAAAGGTCTGCCTGTGGATCTGAGCATTTCCAGCAGTTTGAGTTGCTGGTTTTGTATAAGTTGTTTAATTTTGTAGGTGAGAGATACCAACAATACACCATCTTCATAAAATTTTCTTTGTAATTTTGACAGAGCATGAACTTATTCATGTTTCTCCAAGTTTGTTCCCAATGTTTCAATTGTATGCTTTCTCCAATGTCTTGTGACCACTTTATGTTTTATTATTTCTTGTTCCATATCTCTGTGTTTTAACACTGTGTAATAGTTTGTTGTACACTGCTTTTATTCTTCTGTGATGATTTCTAGCTAACCATTTATTGTGCAGATCATTCACAAAATTATATGAGAGGTCCAGAGAGGGCCGTCTTTAATTTGTAATTCTGTATTTTCTACTCTTTCTTCCCTCTTTTTACCTTATCAGAAAAAAAAATCAATTAGGAAAAATGAGATGAAATAGCTAGATAATGTCTTTTATGTGTGAGAATAGCTGGCCTTTTATGTAACAGAAGTTTCTTTCTGCCAAATATTCTCAGAATCCTTCATTCAGCATTAAGCCAAGAATCTGTGTAATCATATCCGAACTCAGCCATGAATTCATCAAGTGGTCCTCAGCTAGATGGTTCTATTGAGTTAAAATTTCCCAGCTTGTAAAATGCGACAAATAATACCTTTCTTTATATGGTTGTTATGAGGAGGAAAGAAATGAAGATGAGTTGCATGTTAGGTACAAAAGCTATCACTTAATGAAAGAAATTGTGGCATTGGCCTATTGAGGAGAAAACATAACTGTCGGAAAGGAAAGAAGGCATGCTCTCCTAGTTTGATTATGATGCATGCATGTTGTCAAAAAAAACATTTTAGAAGAGGCTTTCACTCATTGTCTCACACAAAATGGAATGCTTTTAAGATGTTATCAACAATTTTCTGGTATTTGAAGAATAAATATAAATTTAAAACATCTGTTACCCATTCAAAAGGGGGACTTTTGGAATCAATGAACATATTTTAAATGAGCTATTTAGAGGTGATGTATAGGTACAAAAATTAAATCTCCCGAAGTTTTATCACGCTCTAGTCACTGTGACAGGTCTAAATACCCCATTTGATCTTGGAAACTAAGCAAGGTCTTACCTGAATACCAAGTCCTCTGTTTCAGAAGAAGGAGCTGGCAAAATTATCTCTTAGGATTTCTTGCCTAAGAAAGCCTTATGAAATTTATGAGGTTGCCATAAGTCAACAAACAACTTGAAGGCGCGCGCACACACACACACACACACACACACACACACACACACACACAATCCCTGTAACAAGAAATTCCATGTGGAACCCCCTGTAGGCCTCATGTTGTCATTGAATTTTAGGTGCCAACAAGGAAAACCCCATTAAAGGCTCATCCAGATGGGCTAAAAGGGTAAATGTTGGGCTGTTCTGTTTCTGGATTTCACAATTTGTCTGCATCCGCACTGTAGAAGTTATCCTGGCTGACACCGCTTTAACTACAATAGCTCCATGCTATTGAATTCTGGGAACTTTGTTGTGGCACCAATGTTTGTTGTGGCACCAATGCTCTCCAACACAGAAGGTCAATGTCTCACAAAACTACAGTTCCAAGAATTTCATAGCATTGAGCCATGTCAGTTAAAGTGGTGTCAACCTGGATTATTTCTGTAGTAGAGATGCAAAGCAAGTAACACCTCATAATGGTTATATCCACTTCCACATACAAGTGTTTTATCCATTCTTTTTTCCTGCTTGAGGCGTGTTTAAGTGTGGTGTGGGCAGGGTTTTCTGCATTCCTGTAATCTTCCCCATAATCTCAGCAGCTCTCCACTGCTCCTTCCCCAGGATCTCTGTTCCTGGGCTGGCACATTTATTTATTTTTAAAATACTGTATATACTCATGTATACGTCTAGAAATTTTAGTCAAAAATTGACTCCAAAAACCTAGGTTGACTTATCCACGGGTCAGTGTAAATACTATACTTTAACTCTTATTAAAAAGGGAACCATCCTCTGGTGAAAGGCAAGATGCCATCTGTCCTAGAAGCACTGACCTCACTCTGTTCTTTCTTCCATTTAGCATTTAGTGTGAGCCAAAAACGTTATGCCTGCCAGAATTTTGTGGGTTCTTTGGCATTGTTTTCCTTTGATTCATCATTTAGATCCTTTGTTGCATGTCCTTAAATTTCACCCTCGACTTATCCAAGGGCCATATCAAAATCCATAATTTTGGCCCCAAAACCTGCCCTCGACTTATACATGAGGTTGCATTTAGTCGAGTATATACGGTAATCTCTTTTCAAAATAAAATAGTTTCAATAATAAAACACAAACAAAACACACATATATAAACATACACACATAAACAAAAATATCTATATCACCTAACATATCTATATCTTATAACATACAACAAGCAAATAAACACAATAATAGTATTATCAATAATAACACTAATAACATCTTATAAACATCTATCCACACTGTCACCTTCTACTAACCTCATTCCAACATACCTACACTCTTTCTCTTCTACTTCCTATTTTATCTTCTCTTACATACTCAACCTTCCTAACATAGAACTTGTTACTCCTGTCCATCACCTTATTCACATTCACCACTGGGCAGGCACATTTATTTAGAGAAAAAATGGTTGTAGAGCAAAAAAGCTATAAAAATAAAGCACTATCCTGCTTCAGGATTATATTTGTAGATAGGCAAAAAGGAAAAGAAAGGAAAGCTTCTGTGATTAATATCATTCGCCATTCAGTAGGTCACCAGAAGTACAGAAGGAACTAAGGCAATGCATAGAGACATGCGAATGCACCCCTGTCCTTCTTGGAAACTCTTGGAACCAAAAAACACAAAAGCACCATCTCCCCTGGATTTCAAAAGTCACTGCTAACCTTAGAAATTCATGAGAAACAGACCAGGATAGAAAGTATATCACACAGATATTTTTTAAAATTCCAGTAAGAACTATACCAAATCCTGATCTTTTGACCAGTTTGGATGAGCAGAAGGGTTGAAATGGAGGGATGAACCAACAACTTTTCCAACTTACGGAGACTAAGGTGAACCTATGACAGGGTTTTCTTTGCAAGGTTTATTCAGAGGGGATTTGCCTTTCCTTTCCTTTGGGGCTCAGAGAGTGTGACTTGCCCAAGGTTATCCAGTGGCTTTCCATGGCTGAGTGGGGATTTTTACCCTGATCTTCAGGGTCATAGTCCAATGTTCAAACCAATACCCTTTTCTTTTGCAGAAGAAACATAAGAGGCCCATAATTAGAAAGTGTAGCACAGGTATATTTTGCAACTCGCAGTGGACAGTTTGAATTTTTAAAAATAACCCCCCTTACCCACTGTGGCCTCACTATCTATTAGCCTGTCAAGACTCTACCAGGTAAGCATGTGCTCTAACAATAACCTTTGCGGGTGTTTTGGCTTCCTCCATCCCATCATTGTTTTTTTTTATCCTCCAGCAAATGGAACACTGTAGAGCATCTGCCACATGTGAAATCTGGCTTAAAATAAACAGAATTAATTGGGGCTCTTCAGCATGTCAGCATGGGCTGGCACTGAACCATGGTAATATTTAACCTTTGCTATCTAGGGGAAGCTTTCTGCAGATTACTGTCAAGGTCAGAATTGCTAAGTGTTGCTGTGACCTAATTTAACAAACTGTCAAGGAGATGACAGGCAGGGCATTCATGCTGCGTTTTGTTGTGACTTCTTGCAGAAATCACTTGTAGTACATCTTAATATTTAGCTATGATTCATTAGGAAAGTTATTTGATAGAGGACTTTCTGCAGAACATAGCTGTATTTCAGGACAGAGCAAAACACATGGGGTGGGGATCCAATTTGAAATCTGAGCAAGTGATCTTTACAAGATAACTTGTCAAAGTCTTTTCTGAACAGAAAACCATTTCCTTCACTGGTACAATGAAATGATTGCACTTACATTAATTAACCTTTAAAATCAATCTGGCATTAAAAAAGGGGTACTAGGAAATAACAAGCCTTATACTCTGGTAGTTGTGTGGAGAACCATTTAAACAAGGTGTTCCTGAACCTCTAGGTGGCACCATGTAACTTTACTCAACTATGCCATCTTTCTCCAAAAACTAAAGAAAGAGATTAGAACCTTTCTGATTGCCACCTGATGAGCTAATGAAGACATTAACCATTTCCTATGATTATTCCTTCACAAACAGGATTCACCATCAGTCATTGATTCAGAAATTCCATCCAGACACTGCCCTTCCTTTCACTCTGCCCTGCTAAACAATCTTTGAAAACAACCAGCCTAGCTTACAAAACAATGATTAAATATCTCAATCCTCATTTTATGGTACGCAAAATATCAAATAGTGACAAGACTATTTCAATTTATATGATAGTTTTAGTCTTCAGACACTTCATTTGGATCTCATTAATTTCACAACTATTGAGCATTATTTTCCAGTTTAACAGAAGGATAAGAACCTAGAGATGAGTTCACTACACAAAGGCTCAAAATGGCCTTTGGTTTCCATTTATTTCATAATGCAAATCTTCATTCTGTCAGTGGATTCCATATATTTCCCCGTCATGGATCACATTCACAAGTGACACATACAATGCAACAGTCTAAAGTGTATTTCATCTAATTTTGATGAAAAGACAAAGATGCATATGCGAGGTCATACGCAGAGAATTGAGATAAAATATAAGAAAATAGACATGATAATGTCTGTAGAGTAACAGACAAAAAACCTCATACAATTTGAAATATTGAATAGTCTAGTAATTTTAACTTTGTTAGCCGCCCCGATTGTTCTCAGAGGGGTGGGATACAAATAAATTTTTTTATTATTATTATTATTATTATTAGACAGAATAGCAAGTAAGGACATAAATATAAAGAAGAAACAAAGAATAGATTAAATTGGACAAATTCTATTCTACATGGAATAAATAAGGGAGAAGGGGGTTTGTTTAAATGTATAAAAACTAACAAAGATAAGAACAAAATTGTTTAAGGGGAAGATTAATAGAATAATGGATGTACTTATGTGAGAGAAAAATTTTGATCATAATTAAAATAATTAAAAAATAAAGTGCATTTCATTTTGATGTGTGGCAGGGCACTTGTGAACTAATAATGTTTATTTACAAGATGAGAAGTGCCAGATTTCAAATCTGTGGGAGCTGTTTTGACATCCGAAACTCTTCCCAGCACAGAGAAGCCCAATTGAGATTATTCAGTATGAAAAATGTTACAGGACATTTTCAATAGCATTGCATTCCTAGTTCTCTTCAGTGGATGCTTGGAACTACTTGATTGATCACTGATTAAAATCAAGTTCCAATTGTTTTAAGTGTCCCAGTTGCTGACCCAAACATGTTTCAGTGTACAGTAATATCTCTTCCATTGCACTGGGTAGTGATCACAGAACAACACCAATCCCCATTTCTAATAAGGGCTTCAATCATTTAGCATACACCTCTGGTTAGTATATTTGTGTATGTGCATGTGAATGTATGCTTTTGCATACTAGTATTTACTTACATTATGATCACAAAAAACTTGAAATCTGGCTACATTGCACTGAAGAGGTAAAAAGAAAAGTCTTTCTCAAAGAGCTTAAAATACCATGAAATGCACTTGGAAGTGGGATAGAAAATAGAGGTGGGAATGCCACATGATGCATTAGAGGCAGCAAGATAGTGACCTGAACCTTGATCTTCATTTTTTCAGAAATGAATATTACTGATCATATCACTGACCAGTCCTTAATTCAGTTAAAATGAATCCTGAAGTAATGTGACAACTATTTAGCATTAAAATGAACACAGATTACCAACAGTGGTGTGCTGTGTATCAGCTGCAGACCATTTTGAGTGGTTGCATTTGAATTTGTGAAATGTCTTCAAGTAAAGAAAAGGTAGAATCCAGAACAATCCTGGATACTAGAAGAATTTTGCTGCCCATGCATGGAGCAGGATTCAGCAAAGACAGGAAGGACTATAGCAGAGTTGGCTTTCTTATACTTACCAGCTAGGAAGGGGAACAGCAGACCAAGCTGAAACAGTAAGTAATGACCCCACATTTGCCTGATGAGTAGCTGGGAAGATTCAGAACAGTGGGAGCTGTTGGCTTCCATACAAACAGTGAATCCACTCTGACTATAGGATGAACTTCAAAGGCGGTACTAAGGTGCTATACCCACAAATAGGGCCAGCATATTAGATATCTCATTCAAAGGTGGGCTGTTGATTCACTGCTCTACTGACATGAATGCCAACAGCTCCCACTGATTCAAGACCATGGGTGTTTTGCACCAGGATTACCTCTTGAGGCAAAGGATGCAGTGATGTTTTCCCCAATTGCTGTACAAAAAACACAGTGGAATCTTAGTTCATTTTTGCACCAGAACAGCAGCCTAGGTCTGAGGGCAAAGGGCAGGTGATTGGCTGGCTGAGCGAGGCTTCGACCCAGGATGCATCCGGGCGGAGGCATCCCACCTAGATCAATGGCAATTTAGGTATGATAACATCTGGGGGCATCCCTGATCCAGAATTGGAGCTGGAAGAGGTAAACTGGTTTATTTGCCCAAGCTCCTGGATTGTTCTGATTTAGGGAACTGAATGTCATAAACTGGCTGTTCAGAATGTACTTCTGAGCAGAGCAATTTACTACAAACTTCTGTCAAATTCTGATGAGAAATATTTGAGCTTAATTGAGATAAGCATGTTAAAGGTTCTGACTAAGAAACACCATTCCACAATCTGGTGGTGATATATGCCAGAGAAGCTTTTTCTAATCAGTACTGCAATCAGACTGCTTTATTAATGTCTAGCCATTTCCAAATAACTCTTTGGAAGCACTCCTACTGTGGCATAATTGTAACTTGACCAGCACTCATTCTTGATTCCTCTTTCATTTCTTTCATTTCATTTCCCCAGAATTAAAACCATGGCAGACTTGACTAACGTAACTATATACTTAGGAAAATTGAACAGAATTGTAGTTGTGAGCCTTCCTAAACAAGATTTATATGTACATCTCATGGAGGGTTTAACTCTAGCTGCAGGTGATAAACATGTTTTCTCACTATTTTTTCAATACTAATGAGTCCCCATTGATAGTCCCTTGCTTAGAACTCAGTGTTATTTCTTGATCAGTTCATGCATTCTTTGGCATATTTTAGCTTCTCTTGGAAGAAAAAAAGTGACACCGTTTTTCAGTTCTACCCAAGAGAACAAACTAGAACCATTAAAAGAAGTGTAGAAGACTGAGGTGTTTATCACATGGAGGTTTGGGAGCTTTTTGCAGCTCAGATCCGACGTGACTGCAGGTCCAATGATGCGAAAGCACGTCATAACGTGAATGTGTTATCACACGCAATTGCTTTTGATGGGAGCTCCTTCCATGGCCCCAGTGACCCCCTGCAACCTATCCCATCATCCTCTGACTGCTCCTTCATCCCGATCCTGGCTCAAGTAGCTCCCTGTGACTTATCCCATCACCCCCTGACTGCTCCTACACCCCAATCTGTCCCTCTCCTTCACCCTGCTGCCTGTTCCATCATCCCAACTGCTCCTTCAACCCGATGAAGGATGACAGCTAAGGAGGGGGCAGGGAAGGAGGACAGCGTCCAGAGCCCCACTGAACATGCGCAAGGGTGCCGATTCGAATCATTGAACCCTCAACGTATGTTCCGGTGTGGTAATACAATGTGCACTGACCACACTTTGCTTGAATCTACATCACGTGACTTGTCTGGAATTGAACTGACTCCGCTTCCCCCTCAATTCAGAAGGGCAACGGAAAGGTAACCAGGTGTGGTAGAACATCATGTTTTAACATGAATTCACATTGCTAGACAGGAGTGACTCCAGATCTGATGTGAAAAAACATCACATTTCTCATTGCTAGAACAGGAGTGACTGTGGATCTGAGCTGCAAACCCCCCACATGTGATAAGGCCCTGAGTGTACTACTGCTGCTTACTTCAGTTCCATGGTTATTCATTTTTAGGTAAGCTTTTCTAAAACATGATAGAAAAATATTTTATAGCAGTTAGATAAATTTCATTATCTCTGTCACTAAACAGGACAAGGCTCATCTAACCTCCTAATCTCTTCATGCTTTATTATACTCAGAACATTGCATTTGGCACTCAGAGATCCCATTTCATGCTTACTCAGAACCTGAAACTTCATTGACATGGTTTGGATATAACACTAGACAAAGACTCAGTATTACAAGAAAGAGTCTTGAGAATCTCCAAACTTTTCCTCTCATTCTCCAGTGTGACTGTAACAGAACAGAATTTGAACAGAACAGAACCTTTGCTTATGTTTTAACTGCTATTTATCATTTTATATTCCAACCTTAAACTATATTTAATCTTACACCATGGGTCAGGGAATCAGGCCAGCTTCATAATCCATGGACTGCTGTCTTTACTCTTAAACTTAAGATAAACCAGCTGCCATCCTGTTGATGACATACACTCACATAAACCAATTTATGTCTGCATAAGTCTTTTTATCTTCATTGCAGAGGGAGGTATTCACTATCTTCCTAACACAACAATCCTTGGACCTATACATTTCTTTGTCTCCTATAAGGGGCCTCCTCACAAGGCCATTTACTGCCCAGGGGAGGGCAGGGGGACAGCCACACAGCATCTAGCTATATTCCTATAGTTTGACACATGATAATAATGTCACCCCTGGGGAGGTTCTGGAGGATGATATTTTCATGCAACCAGCTATAGGAACATAATCATATCCTGTACAGCTGTCTCACACCTTCCCTTAGCCAATAAATAGTCATGTGGGGGTCTTGCAGGAGACAGTGAGAAGGATGAGATGGAATTCTGCCTGGCAGAATTTTGTCTTGTTCTAGATATTGTAAAATCTTGGTCACAATTGGTTATCCAGGTTTGGATGTAGTGATTACTTAAAAACAGAAGTGAAAATGTAGCTATTGCTTGCTTGTGGTTATAGCAGATGAGGAAAAGGGAGAAGGGAGTTGATAGACCCAAGATTCATTCATATAATGCTAAACCATAGTTTAATATAGTATCACATCTTAACACAGCATAGTGTAGCCATCATTTCCCATTTTAATCTATGAATGTGAAGCTTAGTGTTATTATGAACTCAGATATCTTAAAGATGTCACTGAACTATTTTGGGAAAAAAATATTTTTCTGGGACAACTTGTCATGAAGAGCTAGTGGTATGAACATTTGACTATGACTCTGGAGACCAAGGTTTGAATCCCCGCTTAGCCATAGAACCCACTGGCAAGTCACATACTCTCAGCACTCAGAAAATTCTGGGATAAGTTCGCCTTAGGGTTGCCATAAGCTGGAAAACACTTGAAAGCACACAACAACAAATCCTAAAGATATCCCACTTATCCTGAATGGCCCTTTAGATATGGTGTGAATACATACATACACACACACACACACACACACACACACACACGTCTCAGGATATTGTTTCTAGTTCAGTTGAATTCATCTTGTTGCAAGGGTTATCTAGTGAGAGAATAATGTTCTTGTCATTTAAGGAATCATAGAATCATAGAATCATAGAATCGTAGAGTTGGAAGAGACCACTAGGGCCATCCAGTCCAACCCCCTGCCATGCAGGAAATCCAAATCAAAGCATCCCTGACAGATGGCCATCCAGCCTCTGTTTAAAGACCTCCAAGGAAGGAGACTCTATAACCCTCCGAGGGAGTGCATTTCACTGTCGAACAGCCCTTACTGTTCCTCCTAATGTTCAGATGGAATCTCTTTTCCTGTAGCTTGCATCCATTGTTCCGGGTCCTGTTCTCTGGAGCAGCAGAAAACAAGCTTGCTCCCTCTTCAATATGACATCCTTTCAAATACAGTGGTACCTCGGGATACGAAATACCCAGCTTACGAAATTTTCGGGATACGAAAAAATCCCATAGGGAATTATTGTTCCGGGTTACGAATGTTTTTTCGGGTTACGAAAAAACTTTTGGTGCTTTTCGGCGCTATTTTACACGGAATCGCGGCTTTTCCCCATTAGCGCCTATGGCAATTCGGCTTACGAAGGCTTTTCGGGTTACGAAAGCGGCCGCGGAACGAATTATTTTCGTAACTCGAGGCACCACTGTATTTAAACAGGGCTATCATATCACCTCTTAACTTTCTTTTCTCCAGGCTAAACATCCCCAGCTCCCTAAGTCGTTCCTCATAGGGCATGGTTTCCAGACCCTTCACCATTTTTGTCGCCCTCCTTTGGACACGCTCCAGTTTCTCAATGTCCTTTCTGAATTGTGGTGCCCAGAAGTGGACACAATATTCTAGGTGGGGCCTGACCAGAGCAGAATACAGTGGCACTATTACTTCTCTTGATCTATTGATGCAGCCTAAAATAGCATTGGCCTTTTTAGCTGCCGCATCACACTGTTCACTCATGTTCAACTTGTGGTCTACTTGGACTCCTAGATCCCTTTCACACGTAGTTTCATTCAGCCAGGTGTCACCCATCCTATATCTGTGCATTTTATTTTTCCGCCCTAAATGCAATACCTTACATTTCTCTGTGTTGAATTTCATTTTGTTAGCTTTGGCCCAGCTTTCTAGTCTATTCAGGTCATTTTGAATCTTGATCCTGTCCTCTGGGGTATTAGCTATTCCCCATAATTTGGTGTCATCTGCAAATTTGATAAGTATGCTCCCAATTCTGTCATCCAGGTCATTGATAAAGATGTTGAATAGCACTGGGCCCAGGACAGAGCCCTGTGGGACACCACTGGTCACTTCTCTCCAGGATGAAAAGGAGCCATTGTTGAGCACCCTTTGGGTTCGGCCGGTCAACTAATTACAGATCCATGTAACAGTTCCTTTGTCTAGCCCACATTTTACAAGCTTGTTTGCAAGTATGTCATGGGAAACCTTGTCAAAGGCCTTAGTGAAATCAAGATATACTATATCCACAGCATTCCCTTCATCTACCAAGCTGGTAATTTTATCAAAGAAAGAGATTAGGTTTGTCTGGCATGACTTGTTTCTCTGAAACCCATGTTGACTTTTTGTGATTATGGCATTGCCTTCTAGATGTTCACAGACTCTCTGTTTAATGATCTGCTCCAGAATCTTTCCTAGTACTGATGTCAGACTAACTGGACGATAATTGTTGGGATCCTCTTTTCCCCCCTTTTTAAAGATGGGGACAACGTTTGCCCTCCGCCAGTCTGCTGTTGATCTCTCCTGTTTTCCAGGAGTTCTCAAAGATTATTGCCAATGGCTCCGATATTACATTTGCCAGTTCTTTTAATACCCTTGGATGGAGTTCATCTGGTCCCGGAGACTTAAATTCATTTAGATTAATAAGGTGTTCCTCTACTATCTCTTTACTTATTCTGTGCTGAAATTCCCCTATTCTGTCTTCTGCTCCATTATCCTCAGGTTGAGCACCCTTTGCCTTTTCTGAGAAGACTGAGGCAAAGAAGGTGTTGAGTAATTCTGCCTTTTCTCTGTCTTCTGTTAGCATTTTGCCATCTTCTCCACGCAGTGGCCCTACCGTTTCCTTCTTCTTCCTTTTGCTGCGGACATATCCAAAAAAGCCCTTTTTATTGTTCTTAACCTCTCTAGCAAGCCTGAGTTCATTCTGCGCTTTAGCTTTTCTGACTTTACCCCTACACATGCCTGCTATTTCTTTGAATTCCTTTTTTGTGATTTCCCCCTTTTTCCATTTCTTATACATGTTCCGTTTCAAACTTAGCTCGGTTGAAAGTTCCTTAGTCATCCATCCTGGTTTCTTGAGACACCTCCCGTTTTTCTTTCTCACTGGAACTGTTTGAAATTGTGCCTTCAGTATCTCTCTTTTGAGAAACTCCCATCCGTCCTGAACTCCTTTATCTTTTAGTATTTCTGACCATGGAATTGCCCTCAATACTTCTCTAAGTTTACTGAAATCCGCTCTCCTAAAGTCTAGGATGCATGTCTGACTATGCCTGGCTTCTCCTTTCCACTGTATTACAAACTCCAGGAGAACATGGTCACTTCCACCTAATGATCCCACTACTTGCACCCCATTAACCAAGTCATCCTTGTTGGTTAGGATCAGATCTAAAATAGCTGACCCCCTTTTTGCCTCTTCCACCTTTTGGACCATGAAATTGTCTTCCAGGCAAGTGAGGAATTTGCTAGGCCTTGAGGATTTTGCTGAGTTTGACTTCCAGCAAATATCAGGATAGTTGAAGTCGCCCATCACTACTACATCTCTCTTTTCTGACTGTGTGGTCATCTGTTCTAGAAAGATATCATCCAATTCCTCAGTCTGACTTGGGGGTCTGTAGTAGACTCCCACCGTAACATCCTTGTTGTTTCCCTCCCCTTTGATTCTTATCCAGATGCTCTCCACCTGGCTTCCATGATTGATGTCCAGGATCTCTTCACTGGTGTAAATATCTCTGACATATAGTGCTATTCCTCCTCCTTTCCTGTTTGGCCTATTTCTCTTAATAAGGTTATACCCTCTATTTCCACATTCCAATCATGAGACTCATCCCACCAGGTTTCAGTGACGCCTATTATATCATATTTGCTTTGTTGTACTAGGAGTTCGAGTTCATCTTGCTTATTTCCCATGCTCTGTGCATTAGTGTAGAGACATCGCAGACCATAGTTCCCTTTTACTTGCTGCCTGTGCAAGTTTTTTTGCCTCCCACTGTTGGGTCCTTGCACTGTTTGCCTTGTTTCCTCTATGTCAGTTTGACTATTTTCGCCATACCTTTCGCCTTCCTTAATATTGTCTCCCTTCCCCTCGGAACTCAGTTTAAAGCTCTCCTGATCAAGTTCTTGAGACTGTTGGCAAAAACATTTCTTCCAACTGGCGTGAGATGCAACCCGTCTGTTGCAAGAAGTCCCTCCTCATGGAACCGCAGCCCATGATCGAAGATTCCAAATCCTTCTCGGCGGCACCATCTGCGAAGCCAGTTGTTCACATCCGCGATTTTCCTCTCCCTTCCTGGACCATGCCCTTCAACTGGCAGAAGAGACGAGATGACAACCTGTACATCCATTCCTTTCAGCTTCCTACCAAGCGCCTCGTAATCCCTTTTGATGTTCTGAATGCTGTGTCTTGCAGTATCATTAGTTCCCACGTGGACCAAAAGGAAGGGGTATTTGTCAGTAGGCTTGACCAGTCTTGTCAGCCTCTCTGTCACATCCCGGATCTTTGCACCTGGAAGACAACACACCTCTCGAGACAACTTGTCAGGCCTACAAATCACTGCTTCTGTACCCCTCAGCAAGGAGTCCCCCACTACGACCACACGCCTCCTCCGAGGCTTAGCAGCGACTGTTCCCTCGGGTGGGACTCTCAGGCTCCCCTGCTCTGTCCCTGAAGTCTGTCCATGCTGCTCTTCTTCATCCTCCTTGATAAGGGAAAGAGCTTCGAATCGATTCTCTAGCTGCAAGCTCCCCGAACAATTCATTTTTGGCTTACTTCTCTTTGTGACATTCCTCCAGCTGTCTGCCTCCTCTGTTTGGCAAGTGACCTCTTCCACCCTAGCATCTTCCTCTGCGTGGTACTCATCCAAGATCGTTAGTTCTATTGTGTCCAGGAAATCCTCTTGTTCCCTAATATGCTGAAGTGTAGCTACTCTGGACTCCAGCTGCTGCACTTTCTCCTCAAAGAGTGCTACCCACTTGCACTTGGTGCATGTGAAGTTCTCCACTTCTGTAGGCAAGAAGAGAAACATCCCACAAGAGTTGCAGGTGACTGCAGCAGATCTCTCGTTGTCCATACTGCAAAGTCTTTAGTAATGAATATAACAGTCAATCTACTGGGAATACTTCTTTAAAGGAATGTACTGGCTGCTATCTTACACTTAAAGGGAAGGTTCTGTTTCAATATCTGATTCTAACCTGATGCCACTCGAGCAGAGTTGTTGAGTTAAAGAAAACTAAAATTTTGGAAGTTGGTATATAAAGCTAGTCTGCTAGCTCCGCCCCCTTGTGACTCACAGATGTGACTCACAGAAGCTCCGCCCCTTCAGCAACGAGCACACGGTCTCAAAATGGCTGCCAAGCAGCTCCTCTCCTTCTCCTCTCTCTGGCCGGACTGCTCTGGAAGGCTCTGGAAGTTGGTATATAAAGCTAGTCTGCTAGCTCCGCCCCTTGTGACTCACAGATGTGACTCACAGAAGCTCCACCCCTTCAGCATGAGCACACGGTCTCAAGCACACGGTCTCAAAATGGCTGCCAAGCAGCTCCTCTCCTTCTCCTCTCTCTGGCCGGACTGCTCTGGAAGGCTCTGGAAGTCGGTATATAAAGCTTGTCTGCTAGCTCTGCCCCCTTGTGACTCACAGATGTGACTCACAGAAGCTCCGCCCCTTCAGCAACGAGCATATGGTCTCAAGCACACGGTCTCAAAATGGCTGCCAAGCAGCTCCTCTCCTTCTCCTCTCTCTGGCCAGACTGCTCTGGAAGGCTCTGGAAGTTGGTATATAAAGCTAGTCTGCTAGCTCTGCCCCTTGTGACTCACAGATGTGACTCACAGAAGCTCCACCCCTTCAGCATGAGCACACGGTCTCAAAAGGAAGATCTTGTTATTTGTCCAGGAGAAAT
>NC_056525.1:48626306-48664305 GCF_019175285.1 Sceloporus undulatus | reverse complement strand
GGAGGATAGAGAATTTTCAGAGACTAAGATCCTACAATTCAGAAACTGAATTTTATTGTGCTTTTGTGTTATATTATGCCTCTATTCAGACATATTTGTATTACAGAAAAAACACCATATCCCAGATGATCCAAAATTAGGGAAGCTGACATTTAACTTAGAAAAAAATGAAACACTGCAAAAAGCCATATATTGCAAGAATGCATAGTTATCATCATTCATGCAAGTTACTCTTGCATGTCAATTCACTGAGAGCAAATTTTGAAAAGATTCCTTAGATTTTCCAATCAGCATGTAGATTTAATGAAATGGTGATTTTCAATAATAATTAAGAATTGGGAAATCCAAAATTAGACTTATAGACTTGACAAAATCAGTACACTTAGATCAGCTATCAAAGTAAGACCCACAATAAAATAAAAAAAGGCTTCAATTGCACTTTCAAGGCTTTCCTAGGTTACATAAGACTTGGTCTATTTCTTCTCCTGGTTAGCTATCCCCTTGCCACCTTGTATTCTGGAATTTCTGGAAGAACAAAGTTGTTGCTCTGTTTGTTAATATGTGTTGCAGGCTATTTATTAAATTATCACTTTAGATTTTCTTTACCTTATTCAACAGTGAGACAGAACCATCCACTTGGAGACTTACCATGATGACAAGAAGACACTGTCCATAGGCTTTTGTCTCCTTCATTTATGTTCCAACAACCCAAAGCACATCATGCATGAAGAGATGCCCATATGTCAACAAAGGGAAGCAAACACTACATCAGCAGATCAGAGGGTTGTTTGTTTTTTTAACCAGACTTCTGAAGAAGTGCATATTTGGTGCTTCCAGAAGACAAATGCCTTTTAAAAGGCTGCCACTTCCTTCTTATGATGAGAAAGGAAACTGGTTCCAGGACAGTGTCAAAAAAGCAGCTTGCTTATTTGTCAGCCAAAGCTTACTTTCTAAGAAAAGAGGCTCCTTCCAGGGTTTAATTCTGCCTGGCAGTTTTGGCATCTGTCTCTAGAAGACCTTAATCTTGGTTTTACATGGACAGCCTGTAGTTGTCCTGTTGAAATAATTTCTAAATATGCTCAGGAAGCTTTTTAATTATTACTATTATGATTTCTTCACTTAGTATGGAATCCAGCTATGATATTGAAAGGACATGCACAAATCAAATAACCTGGTTTCCCCCTTTCCCTTGTGTTGTCCTGTCCAGACAACACAGGGCCAAAGGCTTGATTTGACTGTGGACTGTCCACACATGGGAAGTGTAGTCCTGCAACAAATCCAAGCAATCTCTCCTTTAATGCACTGTTATCTTTTTTTGTGTGTGTGTTAGTTATGGCTCTGGGTCTTCCCAGAAAATCCAGAGCACTTTGGATCAACACCAGGCAGTTGTCTACCAATGTCCTGTTGTGCTGCCCACCAGTGACAATAGTCACTCCTCTGAGGTCAGAACAAGTGCTCACCTCATTTCTGGCCTTGGACTCATGCTGGTGATAGTGGGTGGCATGACAGGATGCTGTGTAGACAACCACCTGGCACTGCTCTGGAACATGCAGATAATGTGGGGAGGCTGGCAAAGCTTCAGGGCCAGAATACTCTGGGAGCAGCCCTGAGTATTCTGGCCAGTATAGGCTGGCATCAATCAGAAGAGTTCTGCTCAACACCTTCAAAGTAGACATGAAAAAGAATGCATATCCCCCATGATTAAATTGCTTTCCCTCCTACAGTGGTATCCCTTCAAAGAGGTATGCTTCAACAAACAGACTTGCAAATTAAGCCTATGTTTATCTTCCAGTGACCAAATATAAAGAAGATATGGAGATGAGGAAAATGACATGCTATGATAAACGGATGTGTTTCACCACTTCAAGGAGCAGTAATTCTAAAAGCCTTATAATCATACTTCACCCTTAAGTATTCAGTTAGCCTGAGAGGTTAAATAATGACATTGAACTTGCTCTGGTAAGTATCAAGGAAAGAAAAAAAAGTGGACTGGGAGAAAGTGAAAACAGGGGTGAAACAAATTTTTCAAAGTTTCTATATTTATTAATCAAAATGCCTGTATATGGCCTAAATCAAGTGTTAGTTCCAACTAGAATAGGCATATTGAATCAATGTAACTTACATAGGTGTTGACTTACTACTTTTCATGCTTATGAGAGTATGTCTTTTGGGAAACTAATGATTCTTATTTGCCTGTTCAATACCAGGACACCTCTGAACTTTTGTTGTTGTTTTTGCAACTGTGATAATTCACAACAGTATATTATTACAGTTGAAATTCTTTCCTTCCCTTCTTAGCTGAGGACTGCAGCTGAACACAAGAGGAACAAGGAAGCATGGGGGTGGAGAGATTATGTTGTCATTCTCCTGATAAAAAAATGTCTTACTTCAACTCTATGAGCCCTGTTACCACTATTTGACTGGCATATGATACCCTGGATCATGAGGAGGGGTATTATTTGCTATTTCACATCATTTGGCAAAATGTCTTGGGCCCACCCTGTAAACAAGGAAATGTGTGTGAATTCACAACAGGTTCATCACTGAAGTTATCTGCATCAGTATGCAGACCTATGTGCTAATTAATGAGGCTGCCTCTATTACTCATTAGCGTAATGATGAAGGCCCTCTTCTCAAGCCATATTTACAACACATAATGTGGAGCAGCCAGGGTGTTATCTCTGCAGAAGTTGAAAAGCAACATGAACTACAGCAGATATGGTAATGACACAGCCAAAGTTAATTGCTTTGAAATCACTTTGATTCAAATGGGGGAGACCTCCTCTTTCCCAGACATATCAATGTTTTCAGACCTGATTCAAAACATTTAGAAATACAACTGACTTGAGTGGATTTCTGTATTAAGACTGCAGCCTTAGAAATGCCTAATTCTGGCTAGATTCAGTGTTTTATTAGTTTTGCCATAAAAAGAGCTAGATATTTTGTTGATTCAATAATATTCATTTCAGAGCAATCTTCAGACCTAAAATGAATGAGAAATATATATTCTACATATCTCTGGGTATGGATTATTTTTGCATGTAGATTACAGCCCAGCCTCCTCCACTATCTAAACCAAATGATTTTCAATCTTTCTACCCTCAGGGAATCATTCCCACATTGTTTACAATGCATCTGGAACTGCACACTGAAGCTTGGGTGATTGATATTTAGCAGCAGCAATTGGGGAAAGGGTTAAGCACTCTTTTCCACTTCAGCTTTTTGTCTGAGATGTTGCTTTTCCATTTAATGGGTGGACTATCAAGATCATTAATGGGCTTATTTTGGTTTTCTGCACACAGGAGCCATGCAGTAAATCCTTTCACCTTATGGCAGAAAAGAGTGTGTGTGCATGTATGTATTCATTCCATTTTGAAATTTGCCCATCTGAAATGACACTGAATCTTTGAATATGCTCAAACATCTCATGCAATGACATATTGAAGAAGCATATTGATAATGGCAAGCTTCCTATATTCTTTTCGCCTTTGAGGCAGGATCATAGAGATAGGACAGCCTGCCTCAAAGAATTAGTTAATTGGTTAGTTGTTTTATTTTTGTTGCAAAGAAAGAAGGAAGGTGCTTGTGCATTTTTCTGCCTCATGTGTCAGATTAACATTGCTGGATTTGAGTACTATGTGCCTTGGCTTGAACAGGGGCAGGGAAGGGGTTGTCTTTTGGTGTTCCACTTCAGGCAGCCAAATGTCTTGGAGCAACCCTGTCTTGAAGAAATTCTAAAAACCTTCCAGAGAACTACAGGAGTACCAAGAATACAGTAGGAAACAACTCCCTAGGAACTGGTTTGTTTTCAGTGCTTATGGTTGAAAACATGAGATATCTTTGATTTGCTTCCAATAAATCTGCCCCATGAAGAAAAAGGGCCCATGTTCATAAGGCAGTTGGCTTCAAACATTGCTACTGGGAACTATTGCTAAGCCTGCATTAGCTACAGCTCCACCAAATAAATCTCTTTCCTTCACCCCCAGCCCAGAATAAAAATTGAACTAAAGGTCTAGGCAGAGGACTGCTGTGAGTAATCTTCTTCAGTGACTGCCTAATTTCCTGAGGCTTTTAAACTGGTATTAAGAAAAGGTAGAAATCTGGACAATTTTTATATATACCATAAACCACCAGGAAATGTGGTTGATAAATTGTCCTGTTCTGGGAAACCACTTTAGATTGATATATTTCCACTGCATAATTACAGCAGTTAGATCTCTCTTTAATTGCCTTGCTCCCTCCTGTGGAATTATGGGATTTGTAGTTTGGTGAAACACTTTAGCTCTTTTTCAGAGAATTTTGAGTCCGTTGCTAACAAATGGCAAACCCCAGGATTCTACAGTGTGTAACTTTGATTGTTAAAGTGATATCAACGCACCTTAATATTGTAGTGTAGATAAATCCCGAGTAGTTCTACAGTCACTCAGATAAAAAGTTAATTCCAAAGTGTCATCCATTTCCCTGTCCCAATACAAAGCTAGAAGAAATTAGGTGCATTTTATGCCTTACTTTACTATTTTATTTCCAAGCCATTAATTTGTTTCTGTTTTAAAAGCATCTACTTCCCACCTCATAGAACTGTTGAGAGACTGATGGGTTATTGTTTGTAAAATGCACCAAAACTCCAAGAAATAGGTGTAGGAGTTATTTAAGAACCTCAGTTAGCTACACATCAGTTATTTTGTTGTGTTGGATTTTATTCAGGTTTCAGGTATTCCATTCCTTTCACAGTCCCAAAGCATCACCCAATATACTCTAAAGGCTGGTCCTTGAGATAAAGTGGCATGAGATATCCCTAGCCGGGAGGTCAATAGATTCCTAGGAATGGAGCACTAGGACGTTTTGAATAGCAGCATCAATGACATCAATGAGACTCAGCATCATGTCATGATCTGAGCGTGGACTCTGGAGACCAGAGTTCAAATTCTAACTTGGCCATGGAAACCCAGTGGGTAAGCTATGCTTACATGGATGCAAATTATTTCCAGAACTTGGGAAGTTATATTTTAAAACAATTAAGTATAGTTCTAAGGCCTCCAAAACAGGTTGTTACCATTGTGATTGCATTTATTTTATTATTTTCTGTGTGGAAAAAATGGCTCTTGACATTTCTATTTCTCAAAAGAAATTTAAGTTATTTTCTGGGAAGACACTGGAATGGTACAGGCCTGTGGTACAAAATACTCTCCTTCTATCCACGTCATTGTCCTCTCAACTCCCACACCAGAGCATGACATACAGCATATGTCTTTCCTTGCATTTTTGGATTTTCTTGTGATAAGTGCCTGTAGTTTAAACTTATTCCTCCATCATTGGAGAGGGTACATGGATACACAGAGAGCTGGTGATGTCCAATGACTGCAGAAATAGATTTTAGTTCTGGGAAACCTGGTATAAATTCCATTTCTAAAAAGTGTCCTTTGAAAGAACTCTGCTGATAGATTCATTGTAAAGTAATGAATCACAATTGTGCAACCTTCTGTGGAAGCTGAATGTGCTTATCTAGGAACACAAGAGGTTATCTTATATGAATGCAGATTAGTGAGACAGTTATGCCAGTCAAAGGATGCTCCCAAATTGAGCGGGAAATGCTCAGGATTGAAGAATGCTAGGACATTCCATACTGAAACCTTGTTTTCTGTCATTGAGATTCAACCCTTTCCAAGTTCAGTCCCTCACAATCCCCAAGTAAGATCAGTGGCATCACTAAGCTTGGTGACACCCGGTGTGGTGGGCTGCCAAGGGGGGGGGAGGGTTATGATGCTAGTGGCAGCCTGTCCTGCCATCCCATGCCACTGCCTTACTCACTTGCTGTCCCTTCCTGGCCAGACATGAAAAGGGAGCCAGACACTGGGAGTGGCAGCACTCACCTCCTGCCATTGCATTGGTTCCCTCCTTGGGGAGACAGCTGGGTGGCAGCGAAGCCATGAGGGGCATGCTTGCTTCCCTGCTGCCCTTGTAGAGACCTGCTATAGGTCAGTGTAGAATCTACACTGTACACAATAAAATGGTACAGGGCACTTTCTTAATCCCTGTTGTCTACACCACTGTTTCTTATGCTATCTGATGTGGGAGTCTGTCAGGTTATTTTTCCCCAATGTTCCAAGGACTAGCACCAGATTTGGGTCTACACCGGTTTATTTCTTTCCTGGAAGATTGTCTCAGATGGCAACCAATACCTTATGGACTGGCAGTGGTTTGCTGGTGAACACACTTTCTCTACAAGCATTTGACATAACTTGAGCTCTCTGGCTATGAATTTTAAGTACCTCTAATTAAATTGCAAATACAGTGTTACCCCGGGATACGAATGCGGCGCCTTACAAAATTTCCGGGTTACGAAAAAATCCAATTGAAAAAAACTGTTCCGGGTTACGAAGGTTATTTCGGGTTACGAAAGAAATTTTGGTGCTTTTCGGCGCTTTTTCGCACCAAATCGCGGCTTTTCCCCATTAGCGCCTATGGGGTTTCGGCTTGCGAAAGCCTTTCGGGTTACGAAAGCGGCGGCGGAACGAATTATTTTCGTAACCCGGGGTAACACTGTATCATGATTTCATAGGATAGAACCATGGTAGGTAAAGTGAAATGAGAGTGCTATAAGGGTGTAATACAAAAAGACCCTTAGTCTAAACCTGCTATCTTTAGATCCAGAATATATGGGACCTATGTCACAGATCTGCTATGGGAGAAGCCATAACGATGATTAACCTGTAATTCAGAAAAAAATTCTGCTTCAGCAAGTCACAGTGATCATAATGCTCATCTGAAATTATTTGATTTGGTCATATATCTTCTGATGCAAATATAACATAGTTCTCTATCCTATTCCTCGACTGCCACTCAAATTCAACACATGTAACTAGGGCTGTCTCAGAGTTAAACCCTGTGTTTTTATGCCACCATTTTCATTCCAAGAAAGGATATGAAGCATTGCTTACACTTAGGAAAGCAAATCATTGTGAGATCCAGTCTCCTGAGTCATTTTACCTAAAAGGGAAACTATTCTGCTTTGATTTGTCAACTAATTTGGAAAAAAAACAAAGAAACAGATTAACTTTCCATCTCTGAATTGATAAGTTAATTAAATGAATAAATATTCCACAAAATCTCAGCAGAAAGGTGACTTTTTGAGGATCTTTATTATTATTATTAATAATAATAATAATAATAATAATAATAATAATAATAATAATAACATTTATTTATAAAGCGCTGTAAATTTACACATGCTGTACATACAATCTTTTTAATTGGACGGTTCCCTGCCCTCAGGCTTACAATCTAAAAAGACACGACACAGAAGGAGAAGGGAGTGGTGGTGGGGAAGGGGCCTGTCTAGTAAGATAATACATATAAAATACATAGCAATACAGGAAATGATTCAATAAAACAGACAACAAAAGAACATCAAATAGTAAGGGACAATTATGCAATGCCTGGGAACGCTTCTCTGAACAGGATGGTCTTCAGCTCCATTTTGAAGCTGGTTAAGGAAGTGATGGCTCTTGCTCGTGGGGGAAGAAGGTTCCAGGAGTGAGGGGCAGCAAGTGAAAAGGGGCGAATCCGGGATGGGGCAGAGGAAATCCTGGGCTGAGACAGCAGACCTTGACTACCAGAACGGAGGGCCCTGGTGGGAAGGTGAGGAGAAAGAAGGTCTGATAAGTAAGGAGGGGCCAGACCATGGAGGGCTTTAAACGTGGACAGCAGGAGCTTATACTGAATACGAAAAGGGAGGGGGAGCCAGTGAAGGGATGCCAACACAGGAGAGATGTGGTCAGAGCGGTGGGCGGATGTGATAATGCGTGCAGCTGAATGCTGGACAGAAATTAAAGGACGGAGGTGAGAAAGAGGAAGCCCAGCCAGGAGGATGTTACAGTAATCAAGTCATGAGACCACTAGGGCATGGACCAGGATCTTAGCAGTAGAGGCAGAGAGATATGGTCGGATTTTGGTAATGTTGTATAAAAAGAATCTACAAGCCTTGGCTGTGGTCTGGATCTGAGGGATACACGACAGAGAAGAATCAAAGATAAAACCAAGACTGCGGGCTTGCTGGATCTTAAAAGAAGAGGGAAGGTTCTCTCATGGGTGAAAACATCACTTACTAGAAGAAAATTAGTATGAAACTAGATGTAAAATGGGACCACTCGACTCACCAGGCTGGTCCAATTGCTGCCGGGGGGGGGGGGGTCGGGTTGACTTGCCTGGGGCCTGGAGGTGCAGCGGCACACTCACAGGGCTCCGGCCTGGCATCAGGCGCACAACCCCAGCAACTGGCTGCGACACTTCTGGTCCACGTGGGCATGGACTACATCTCCCAGACTCCCCTGGGAGTGGAAAGAAAGTGCCACGCTGGGCTGGGGGACTACAACTCCCAGCCTCCCTTTCGAGGGTGGATGTGGCCCCGATTGGCTGTGCGCTGGAGCCACAGCTCCTGATTGGTCAGGAGGCCGGGGGGGTGGGCCCACTCCAGCTTCCTGGCCAGCCATTGGCTGGCAGGCCTATTTAGGCCCTTGCCATGCCGGCTCTCGGCGCCATTTTCTGCAGGAACCCCACCCTCCCTCCCTTTAGGCTTGTGCTCTTTTTCACAACTTTCATAGGAGGTGGCCTTCTGTGGCAGCAGCATAGGTCTCGGATCTGATGGGCGTGGTTTCCTGTGCTGCGGAGCACTGGATCGGGAGTCCCACTGGGACCCGGGGGTGCTGACGGTTAGTGATGTCGCCAGTGTGGAGGCGACATCAATTCAGCGTTCCCTGGTGACATGGGGTGAAGATGCGCTTATGTGTGGTAGCATTCGACAATTATCACACTTTCTTTCATCCTGTGTCCAAAATGTTACAATGCAATCTCCATGCATTTATTTGCAACTTTTATATGCTGCCTTTTTGCAGCAAGGCATCCCTTGTTATCCTATTCACAGAAGAGTGATGCATTGATTACAAGGCCTTGGATAATGAAAAAAAATCAATGAACAGTTTTATAGGAGAGAAGAAGATGTTTCAGATAACCTAGGCTCCTAGGTCCTAGGCTGTGAAAGGCTTTGTAGATCAAAAACAACACTTTGAATTGATCTTGAAACCACAATCAAAGCCAGTGTAGCTTTTTAAATACTAGTAAGGTATATTCGGTATAGTTTGTGTCTAGTTTGGTTCTACTCTTGACTACAGCAAGCTAGCTTGGAAGGACTTTGCTAACTGCAAAAGAAATAAACATTTCCCTGCAGGTTCATTATGAACTGATTCTAGCACAGCAGTGGTCATGCTCATTCTTTTAAAATATGCCACTTCCTCACTATATAAATTGGTTTTGTTTATTTTGAAAAGGTATTGTAGCAACATGATTCAGAACAGAAAAGAAAAATTACTGTGTCATCACAAAAGGGGACGAAAAAGGTGCGTCTAAATCTTTTGTTTATGTTATGCAAAATCTTACAATAACTAGATGGAATACAATGGCCTGTGTTGCAAGGGAAGGACCAAAATACATTAGTATTCCAACGAAATGCTCTATGTGAAGTCAAAGACTTTCATGGCTGGCATCCATAGTTTTTTGTGGGTTTTTTGGGCTATGTGGCCATGTTCTAGTAGAGTTTCTTCCTGACGTTTTGCCAGCATCTGTGGCTGGCATCTTCAGAGAATGCTTGCCTGTATATACTTCCCAGGTCACACAGTATATACACACCCAACTTCTTTCCAGGCAAGCATTCTCCAAAGATGCCAGCCACAGATGCTGGCGAAATGTCAGGAAGAAACTCTTCTAGAACATGGCCACATAGCCCGAAAAACCCACAAAAAACTAACAATGCTCTATGCTAGAGTGGTGTTGTGGCATGGTGTTGAACTGTGACTCTGGACACTAGGGTTCAAATCCCTGCTCAACTGTGCAAACCTACAGGATGAACTTGGGCAAATCACACTCTCTCAGCCTCAGAGAAAGGCAAGCACCTGCAACCACCATGATGGCTGCAGGCTAATTTGCTGCTGCTGCTGCTGCTGCTGTATCACTTCTTAAGATGCTCTCACAGCCTACGGTGGTCTCCTTATGTTGGACAAAAGAATTACATCCGTTAATTGTAGAAATTGTTATTTTGACCCCTCACAAATGAGTACCAGTTTCTGTGACATTATATCCTGTTTTCATAGTATTGTATTTGTTTCTTTAAAAGATCTGAGCAGAAGCAGAGTGCTGAGTTGTGGCTACAGGTCTACACAAGAACAATTTTGAATTGGTTGCTGTTTGGAAAAGTTCCAAGCCTCCTCATTATCTGTCTTTGTCTTATATTCAAAATGGTAATTGTATGTGAAATTGTGTTTTTGCCTCAAAGACTGGAAGGAAAAACACAGATGAAGCTGATGAGGTGAAGATCTTTCTATTCCAGCAGGCATTTGGGAATTAATGGGTTTTGTGTTTTAATACTGTACAGTTTTTAAAGTACACTTTAAATTTAATGTTTTATATGGTTTTATTTCAACAGGCAGTTTAATATTATTTTAATCTTTACTTTTTGTATATATTTTTTTGCTATATGTGGTTTTACTTGTATTTCTTTTATTCTGTAATCCACCCTGAGTCCTAGTCTTGGAGGGGGGGGGGAGATGGGACATAAATAAATTGATTCATTGAAGGTAAAATTTCACTTGTATTTTGGGAACTGAGAAAGGTTTTGGAAGAATAGGCAGAATTTTAAAAAGTTAGTTTCTGAACTAAAGTTCCTAGCATCCCCCAGCCAACATGGCTATTGGGCTTTTCCAAGCACTGAACCTAGATATAAAGGATCTGCAAACAAGACTTTCTGCACACAGCCAACAGAGATAAAGGGTGTATCCAGACTTCATAATGGTAACAGTATACTCCACTAGCCAAGAAATCAAAGAAAATTACCACAGAATAATATATAGATGGCACTTAACACCGGATAGAATTTCGAAAATATATGGTACAGGAAAAGATAAATGTTGGAAGTGTGGGAAGATGAAAGGGACTTATTTTCATATTTGGTGGGAATGCGAAGAGGTGAGGCAGTTTTGGAATAACATACATAGGAGTGTTGTAGAAATACTAGAAATTGATCTGGAAAAAAATCGGAGGTGTTATTATTATGTATGTTTGATGAGAAGATGGAAAAGGTCTGTGAAAGAATATTATTTAATTTGCTTACAGCAGCTAGATTAGTTTTTGCTAGGTATTGGAAAGTTAAAAAAGAGGTTGAAATAGAGGAATAAAGGTTATGGACCTCATGGAGATGGAAGGGGGAAAAGACAGAGTAATAGACTGGAAGAAAACTTATCTTGATTTGGAAAAAAAAGGGGGGGGACCTTACTGTATATAAAAAAGATGGAGGACTAGACTACAAGAAAGAAACAAGAGATTGAAAATTAAAGAGTTAAATCATTTGAGTGATTTAATGAGTTTATTTATGGTAATTAGAAAGATAATTGCAAATTAAGATGGAAGAGTAAACATGAATTAAAACGTTAAGACTATGGGAATACTGATAGGTAGAGGAAGCTTGTGAGAATGCATCAAACAAGACCAGCTTGAGGAAGTAGTGAGTGAACTGATTGTTTATGTTTATGTATCATGTATAAGAACTAAGTTTAGACATCACTAATTTTCTTCTGAATTTTCTATGTGGTTTTGTGTGTGCGTGTGTGCGTGTGTGCCCCCCCCCCCGGTCTTTTCTCTACTTGGTTTTGTTTTCCTTTTCTAATCTATTAGCTAGGTTTGTTGGGCACTTATAGTATGATTGATAATTAATGTTTTAATGTTTGTATTTTGATTGAAACTTTAATAAAATATTATTTTAAAAAAACAATTGTAACAGTGTGAAGCCAATGTGAAGTCGAAGAGTTCATGGCCAGCATTCATAGCTTTTGTGGGTTTTTTGGGCTATGAGGCTGTGTTCTAGAAGAGTTTTTTTCCGACGTTTCACCAGCAGCTGTGACTGGCTTCTTCAAAGAATACTGGAATGGAAGGGAGTGGTGTATATATACTATTGTTGAGAGGACGTGATTTGCATGTTAATCTGTGTATTGTTCTGTTGTTGAATGGCAAGGACTCAGGGTGTCTATTTAATTAATGATCCATTGTCCCTCTCACTCTGGGTGGTTTTCATTTGCATTTGCTGGGTCCAGATTTTGTTGTTTTTCAGGACTGGTAGCCAAACTTTGTTTACTTTGTTTCTTCTTTCTTGTTGAAATTGTCCAGGTGTTTATGGATTTCAATGGCTTCCCTGTGCATCTTGACCTGATAGTTGTGGGCATGGTCTAGAATTTCACTTTTTTCTTTTCTTTTTAAAAATTCTTTATTGGAAATGTGTCATACATCATCTATACATATTGCTTTGATATACAGACAATGGCGGGTTATAGACCGCCGAAAAGCGGCGGTCTGGCTCCGCCGCCGCTTGCAGCATCCGGGAGATGCAGCCTTTAAACGACGCGACTCCCAGACGCTGCAGAGAAGGAGCGCGGAAATCGCGCTCCTGCTCGGGCCCCGGAAGAGGCGCTGCAAGTGCCAAAGGGCGCACTCACGGCGTCACTTCCGGTGCGCCACATGCGGACGCAGAGCGTCTATTATGTCAATATGGCGGCCCCCATGTGGAAAGGCCGCTGCCATATTGTACGTATTCCATACTATAATAACTATAATAATAATACAATACTATAATTCCTAACCCTAATACGTATGGAATACGTATTTTTTGGTGGTGTGTAACCCGCCAATATCACTCATTGTGTTTAATGTCAAATGATTCCTCTGTCTATATACTGTACATAATGTAGTTAAAGTAAAATAAGGTGTATATGGAATAAGCAAGCAATAAAAGTTTTTCCGCTTCATTAGCTGAGTCTGATCTTATATTATATTACTATAAAATGCAATTTCTTTTCTTAAAACATTCTTCAACACTCCTTTTATCTATAATTATATCCAAGCATTAGGCTCATTTATAACATAAAACACTGAAATTCTATAATTTTGAAATCACTAAAATTATATAATTTCAGTGTTTTCAAACAGCATTTTATGACCAGGATGGTTTATAACATGTTCTGCTGCTGCTGAATTTTCTGGCTGACCCAGTCTGCAGTGCCTCGTCTGCCTTGATTCCATATACCCTACTCCCTTCCATATCATCATTATCTGAAGATGTCAGCCACAGCTGCTGGTGAAACGTCAGGAACAAACTCTTCTAGAACATGGCCGCATAGCCTGAAAGCCCACAAGACAATAGTGTGAAGCCACTTTAACAGTCTTGGCAGTCTCCTACCGAATTTTAGGATTGTAGTTTGGCGTAGTACTTAGAATTCTCTAGTGCACATCTTTGAACTCAGCACCCAAGCTCTCTGGCAGATAATCCAAAATACCTTACTCATGAATTTCAAATCCCTTGATTCCATAGGATGGAACGATGGCAATTAAAGTGGTATCAAAGTACTCTAATTGTTTAGTGTAGGTAACTCTCATATCTTTGTAACTCTCTTTTGGTAAGCACAGAGTTAATAATAAACATACTCTACTTCAGTTTTCAGGCAACACTCTTTCTCTACTACATATTCATAGTTATGCTTCTCTAACTTGCATTAAATGAGAATGCATCGCCTGAATTAAAGCAACTGTTTACAGTACTGGTGGAAATGTTGTATGTAAATCCAATATTTTTTAGATTAGTTAGAGAAAGCAAAAACAAACAAACAAAGAAAATCCAGCCTGCAATTTCCTTCTTTATTGCCGTTTGAGTTCCTCTGTTCTGAATTTGTGGCTGAAAACACAAATTTATTTCAAAATGCACAGTGGATGATTCTCAAGACACAACCAGGATTTGACTACAGAAACACTTCCCCCTGTTCTTTTTCTCGCATCTCATCTTGCCAGTATTTCCAATTTGCCTTACAGTTTTTCTGTTCACTTGTCAGACCATTAGCAAAACTCAGAGAAAGCAGAAGTTATTATATTTCCTTAAATATTTTTCAACATATTTTCACTGTTTCTCAATTGGCAACATCATCCTCCAGGCTTATCAAGTTAAAAGCTCTTTGATCATTCTTTTTCTTTCTCAGATTATATTACTGTTCTAGCTAAAGTTTGTTGGTTTTATCTTTATATTTCTAAATTTACATTGCAAATCTATGTATCTTCACTAGTACTTAGTCTTAAATAAGAGTGTACAGTATAGGATTCCAAGCCTAATTGTATCTTATCTAATGACTCACCAATCTCCTTTTTGAGACGTTTATTCAATCCAGTGAATGTATCCACACTGTACATTTATAGTAACCCAAAATCACTTTACCTGTCATGACAGTATCATGTAGAATCCTGGGATCTGTAATTTGGTGAAAGACTTTGAATTCTCTAGTGCAGTTCTCGAAACTATAGTGCAGGCAGAGAATTCTAACAAATCTCACCAAACTGAAACTCCCAAGATTGAACAGGATGGAGCAATGACAGTTAAAGTGGTATCAAAGCACTATACTTTTCTAGTTTGGAAAACTCCCATTATGTTTTGTTTATTGTTCATCTTTGTTTAAAGGCGTTGTCCTTAATTTATTTTAAAATAAAGTAACCCTTTATTGAAGACATACTTTGAGTGCACCTGCACCAGATGCTTAATCTGGGTCAGTCTTGAGCATATGGTCTAGGACGGGCCCTGGACCAGCCATAATAGCAACCACATGTGTCAGGCTGAAATTGGTACCATCCTGACACCAGCAGAAGTTACAGCAAGCTAGGCATTCTTTACACAGTTCCTGCTGTCTCTGTGTGCTTCCCTTTCTTAACCTCTGAGGTTTATTCTGAGTGGTCTTACATAGAATTGTTCTGCATCCCTGTAGTAAACTGTGTTTGTGGAAGATTGGCAAAGAGTGTTTTAGCAATTGGGATTCTCATCTGTTGGAACACATTTGTTAAAATCTATCTACATGTATATATGCTAACCTTGTTTTAAAGCTGAGATTTAAATGTTTCACAGCTTCATTATACCCTGCTTGAGTTATGTGTACTCTGTAAGGCAAACAGAGATGCATCTAGTGTGTCGGAAAATGTGGTAAGAAGGAGCTCAATGAGGACAAGAATCCTCTCTCAGACTGGTAGGAGAGGAGGGGAGAGTACATTCTCCCAAACATGTGAGCATCATATCATAGCCTATAGAAGAGTGGTTCTTAACCTTTGGGCACAGGTCCACCACAGGGGTCCATAAAAGTTTGAAGGCTGCTCATCCCATCTCCTCCCCACAGTGGAGCAGTCATGTGACAGGAGCCAAGGCAGAGAGAGGCTTTGCTGGCTGGGCTTGTGTGTTGTTCAGTTAGCTCCAGCCTTAAACTGGTGGGGAAAAGTCTTCTCCCCCCTTCCAGTGTCTTTGAGGGAAGGTTTAATGGATGGTGTAATTGTTAATGGCTCAGTGTTCAGATGATGATGAAGATGACAATGACGATGGTTGTTTTAAATCTTGAATTAAGTCGTGGCATCCACAACAACAAAAGATATTTAAAGGGTGTCCCCATTAAAGAAAAGGTTAAAAAACACTGCTCTAGAAAGTTTATCCTGTTAAGGTATATATCCATGCCTACAATGGATTTCCTTTGTCACACTTTTAGGAAGGGGAAAATCCAGGACCTTAACCAAAACGTAGAGATCCATCTGGAGCTAAGGGAACAATGTATCATCCAGCTATGTGGACCCTAATACCATCTGCACTTGAGGTTCTGTCAGCTTTCAGCCAGAGGGATGTCAGAACACTTTTTTCTGTTTCTGCACCCCTTTCAATCTATTTGTCACCAATAAAACTATAACTGGTACTTTCAGTGACTTAGGGGCTCTACAGACCACCCCAAAGGAGTGGCTCTGCACCACCCCTTTCAGTGCTGGATTAGGGCCGCAGTAATCACAAATTGTGCCACTGTAAAAAGAAGCAGCAAAATGCTGCTCTTTTTTAGAATGGCAAAAAACTGCGCTTGTCGGCATGGTGGCAGCTTTTTGCCAATTCTTTGGTGCAGCATGTCTAAACGCTGTGATGAAGAAGTAGCATGATGCCACCTGCCATCTGGTAGGTCATACGACATGATGCTGGCATCGGGTCAGAGTTGGGGCATGTGGCATGCAGTCCCCATGCTCCCACTCCACCTCGATGCTGTTGTTTTTCGCCTGTCTGTACAGCCAGTTAATTTTACATACCTCAGGGTATCCTTTGAATCTAAATTGAGCAGGACCTGAGTGGTTCAGGGCCTAGAATTCACTGTAATATTCTATGCACATTCCCTCCCTCTCTCCCTTTCTTTTCTTTCTCACATATATATCTCCTTTTCATAAATAATGTGACTGTAGTTGCTTTGGTGGAAGAATCTTGGACATTTGAGAACAAAGGGAGGGATAATGGGTGGAAGGAAATGGAGCAGAGAGAAAAAGAAAAGAATGGGGCCATAAAGAGGAAAATACAGAAAAAAACAGAAGGGAAAAAGAAATCAGGAACAATAAAATGAACAAAAATAAAGGGGATTAGGCAAAAAATAGTGGAAAGGGAAAGTCAAGAAAAAAGAAATCTGCTGAAAAAGTAGATAGAGCCTATTTCCTCTCCCCAAAAGGCTGGTTCCAGCAGCCATGAGTTTTCCTGCGGGAGTAGTCTGGCAAAACCTAATGGTTTGTTTTGCTTTATGGTGCTTGTGAGAGTTGGGCAGAGACTGGTGCCCTAGATTCCCCATTCTGCTCTTAACTAGATTGTTAAAACTGTGATGCACACTCTTTTTACTCATCAG
Source organism: Sceloporus undulatus (assembly GCF_019175285.1). Taxonomy (NCBI): domain Eukaryota; kingdom Metazoa; phylum Chordata; class Lepidosauria; order Squamata; family Phrynosomatidae; genus Sceloporus; species Sceloporus undulatus. Next base: position 48,647,551 of record NC_056525.1, on the reverse strand, counting down.
TCTTGATCCCTGCATCCATATGATGGACTTTTTCACACTACATAACTACTGTACAGCATATTGATTCCATTTTAACTAGGTAACTGTAAGGTTCCCATAAAATGTTTAAGCAAGGTTCTTATAAAAGGTTTAGGCCTCTTCTCAAAATGGGGTACAGGAACAGTCAATGCCATGTTCAGTTGTTTCTAAAGAAGAAAACTGGTGCAAAACAACAATATACCCATGAATGACCAAGGAGTTTATTGCATTGGCTTTACTTCTTCAATAGACACGGGATGTACCTTTAAGAAAGCAGATCTTACTGCATTTTCCTGTCACCAGGGTGTATGCAGCCCATCTGCAACCTGGTCTTCTGCTGCATCTTTTCAAGACTGGAAAACGCCGTTCTTGAAAAGATGTGGGAGGAGCCTAGGTTGCAAACAGGCTGTGTATTCCCCGGCGACAGGGAGCAAAGCCAATGCAATAAGCTTCTTAGGTTGTAATTCTATGCATGATTATCTAGATATGTGAATGGAACAAGTTGGATCCAAGATCTGTTTTGTACCAGAGGAGGGGACCTGCACAAGTTCTAGATCTGCCTTTGGGATGAGGAAGCCCTTTCTTCCAGTCCAGTTGTGCCAACATGCCTAGATCAGGATCTAGCTCTGTGGGTTTTCCTTTTGAGCAAACACATGTGGGATCATGTTGCTACCTTTACAATAATGTGAGAAGTTGCCTTTTTTCTTTTTCTTTTTTTTAAACTTTATTTATGAAATTAAAAATACAATATACATACAGTTCAGTATATGGTTGCATACAATACATTAAGCAGCAGTCAATAGGCTAAAAATGATTTGCCACTAAGTTTGCTGTGGTTTCATGTCAGATACTTCAGTCTGAAAATTTTGCATGGAGACATTTTATTGCACTGAAAGTGTGAGCATTGTTTGGAAAAGAAATTCTAAATGACACAAAATAATTGTGCAAGGGAGAATGACATTGTGAAAGCATCACTGTGCCAATTTGTTCTGAATTTCAGATGCCAAGATGTTGCCCTCAAAGCATATGAACTTGCATAAAGCATTTTTTAAAATATCAGATTCAGTAAGACCTGATATCCTCACACAGTATTTGGAAAGCACTGTGGAATATTTTAGAACCATAGAATCATAGAATTGGAAGAGACCGCAAGGGCTATCCATTCCAACCCCCTGCCATGCAGGAAATCACAATCAAAGCATCCCCGACAGATGGCCATCCAGCCTCTGTTTAAAAACCTCTAAGGAAGGAGATTCCACTACACTCCAAGGGTGTTTGTTCCACTGTAGAACAGCCCTTATTGTCAGGAAGTTCCTCCTAATGTCGAGGTGGAATCTCTTTTCCTGGAGCTTGCATCCAGTGCTCTGGGTCCTAGTCTCTGGAACAGCAGAAAACAAGCTTGCTCCCTCCTCAATATGACACCCCTTCAAGTATTTAAACAGAGCTATCATATCACCTCTTAACCTTCTCTTCTACAGGCTAAACATCCCCAGCTCCCTAAATCGTTCCTCATAGGACATGGTTTCCAGACCCTTCACCATTTTGGTTGCCCTCCTTTGGACATACTCCAGTTTCTCAACATTCACTCTCAATGTTTCTTTAAAAAAATACCCCTAGAATTAATAATAAACTTCTCTTTGGCTGCAGGAAATCTCATCTATACCCTTTGTTTTTCTTGCAGAGGAGGAATGTCTTTTGCAGGAGGACAACTATATTCATGGAGTTGTCCTAAGTAGCTATAGTTTTTGCTGATGTGTCTGGAGAAGACAGTGCAAAATGCAAAAGACATTTATAATTTGGCAGGGTTTAGTTATTAAATTGGCAGGAATGTGGAACATGTGCCTCTCCAGATGTTGTTGAACTACATAGCCCATCATCTTTCACCACTGGCCAGGTTAGAGAGCTGCTTGGAGTCCAAAAAGCTATAGGTTCACCAGCAATGGGCTATAGATTCAAATGCAGAGTCCTAAAAGAGACAATCCATTCTGTTACAGACCACTAAAAGATGGCATTTGTAATGAAAAGGAAGAAGCTGAATCACATATATACCATCCTGGACTACATATCTGTAAATTAAAAAGTTCGAAACAAGAATTTGCCATGTAGTCAGTTTTATGAGGAAATCTAGATGGTTATGGTATATATGCAGTAATAAAGTGTGTGATACAGACCATTAACATGAAATGAGTATTTATGCTGATATTTCTGAATGAATTAATTAATATTATCATGATTCATAAGAACTCTCATTCTAGGTCATGAATACACAGCTCACATCACCTAGAGGACTATCTTTACATTTTCAATAATTTAATAAGGCTGCATTCCAGCATCACCAAAGGAGGGGGAGGTGAATCCAATATTTTCTCTTTAGTTGATTCCAATTAATGTTCATCTTACATCTCTCCACATAACATTTGCCTTCCTGTGCATGTCTCAGACTTCTAGTAGATAGACCATACCTCTGCATCCCATTCATATATTACAGTAGTCCATTTTTCTCTCTGCACACTTTGAAGAGGGGAAAGGACAATAACTCCAATAATAGTGTAACACATGCTTCACAACTGCAGAAGGTCCAAACTGGCATCTTCAGTAAAAAGCAACAAGTAACAGGTGCTGGAGAAGACCCAGAACTTGGAGAGCTACTGGCAGCCACAGTAGGTAATACTGGGCCCAACTGAAATCTGATTTAGTACAATTTAGACTGCTGGTGTATTCATGCTGGAGTATTCATTTTCTTTCTTTTGCTCTACTACTTCCATGGGAGAAACGAGCTCGTAATAGTTTAATGGAAATATGAAGCAATATTGAAAAACCAGGAGTTATTGATGTCTTTTAAGCAAATAACCTCTTCTGGAAAAAATGCCCAAAGAAAGGACCACCTGATAATCTGGGTATGCCTTTAAAATGAATTTTATACCAAATAAATAAATAAATTACCATGGGTGGGAACAATTGTTTTGAATATATTTTTGGTTTAGCTCTTGGGCATTATATAATAGATTTCAAAAGAGGCTGTGCTAAAAGATGACCATTCATTTTCTTCTTTTATGATAGTGTGGAGGATTGTCATCAGATCCAATGTACAATATTTATGAAAGTATGATGATGGTAGTTTTAGCTCCACTAATCTAGATGTGGTGGATACTGGATACTGCAAAGGAATCTTGCATTTTGAGACTATTAAGGAAAATGCATCTCTTGTGTGCTGAACAATCATCTCCCATGGCTATATTCCTTTCAACTACGGCACTTGTGTTTTTCCACTCTACTTCTTGCCTGCCTAAAAGTGAACAGACATAGTATGAAATGTTAAACAAAAGCCATTAGGGAAATTATATGCTCCATACAGGGGCAGTTAACTACTGTATTTACTTTTGTTAAACACATCATAATATATTTTCTCCATTTTGCCATGAAGTCAATGTGAGAAGAAAAGCAGTATAGTAGAGGTTGGAATATGTGACTTTTTAGATGTTGCTTGACTGCATCTCCCATCACCCAGCTGGCACAGCTAATAGTGAGAGATGAGGGGAGTTGCAATTCTCAGTGTTTGGGGGGCCACCCCCCACCTTTACAGTGCAACATAAGATACAGAGTGCGTGCTATACTGTTTCCAATATGTCATCTAACTTTCAAAACAATTCAAAATGTAATTTTAAAACCCCTTTTAAACTGTGGAAAGTAAATAAACTTTGGACAAGTGTAACAGAGCTTTAAAGTCAATATGTTTGTCAACTCTTGTAATAAGGGCTGTATTTGTCTACCTTTTTAAGTTGAATTACAGAATAAGTGAAGTAATACAGAATAGTTTGTCTGAATTAGATTTTGGAAAAATGATTTTGGGGGGATTACATATTCTAAAAAACACCCCACAAAATCAGTGTGGTGTAGTGGTCTGAGTGTTGGATTATAACTCTGAAGACCAGGGTTCAGTTCCCTGCACAGCTATAGAAATGCATTGGGTGACTTTGGTGAGTCACACACTCTCAGCCTCAGAAAACTCCATGATAGGATTGCTTTAGGTTCACCATAAGTCAGAAATTATTTGAAGGCACACTACAACAAGAAATGTCTTCTAAAGTTGAGTTTCTGGTAGCTGTCATTTTTTAAAATGTAATTTTCCAAGCTTATCTTCTGAACATTTGCAGTGTGCCTTCCTTTTAGCAACGAGCAACTAATCTGCCCTAAATTTAGAATTAGATCATAAGATGTCCAAGTCGGAAGGTGTGGCTCTAAGGCTTGATCCCACATTCTTTTTTTAAAAAAAAATATTATATATAAAGAAGCAAGATTTCAAAAGCTTCCTTAAGTAAACAAGCAAAACCAAATAAAGTTCATAATAAAGCATGTAAGTCTTTGAACTACACAGAGCTCTTCATCTGGCCACAAAAACAAGAAGTGGTAGAAGAAAGACGTTATATAAGGGAAGATACTGAAAGCAGAAAAAATATTCTGATCCTCCTGAATTATGTTGGAGGTGTGCTTTATGTTTAAACTGACAGTTTTCACAGAAACATACTGCATAAAACAACTGAAGACATCAACACAGAACTATACAAACATGTATAACCACACCACTGCTTAAGAGCAAGAGGAAATAACAGGTTTCTTTCAGAGCCATTATACTAGAAAAGCTACAGCTTAATTTTCAGAAGAAATATGGCAGATGGCAAGTTTCAATGAGTTCTAATGAAAATTAATTTGCCAAATCTAATGTTAAGCCTTCCCTCCCTCTTCCCCCAGCTTACATTTCCATCATTTTTTGGGAATAGCTCCTGGCTTGCCTGAAAACCTTGTTTACTGGCTGCTTAATTTGCCAGCATGGACTCTGGTTTCACACCAGGTGAGAAGGCTATAGATTCATCTGTCCACATATTCTAAGACAATGGGCTTAAGGGATATGAGCCGGCAGTGTTCAGTCTGGCAGGTGCTCCTTAGTTCTTTCTTATCTGACTTACTAGGCATCTGACACTTGCTCCAAAAAGGTGCACAGCCTTAATCCAATCTTGCCTCCTGTCTTTTTGTATATGTGTACATTAATCATGGGAGAGAAGTCAAAACCAAAGAGACACGGTGGGTAAATATTTTAAATAAGTGCTCCAACTGGAAGAGAAAATCAACCTGAACATTTCTTTGTGCAGAATAGAAATTTAACAAATTCATGGCAATGAATGAGTTGCGAATGAATTAGTCATAAAGCAGCTCTGATCTACTGAAGATGGATTTTTGAGGCCTGGGCTCACCTGGCCCCAGCTGGTGCTGCTGTTGCCCTCTTTGTGTATTCTTGAGGCCAGCCGGCCTGACAGCAGGCACCAGTCTTTGTAAGCAGGCAACGGAAAAGTCAATAGACAAAGCCCTTAATAGAAACAAAACTGCCTGTTTACCTAGGAATATTAAACATCCAGATTTCCCTTCTGGTTACAGCACTGAATTCAATCAGCATTTTAGATCTTAATATAGTTCAACCAGGGAAGGTAGGAGGGGGGCGTGGGAGTACTTCTGGCAATCTTAATAAGGTGCAGCTCCTCAGAATGCCATAAAACCTAGATTAAATCAAGAGTGAGTATGATCTGCCCTGCTGGGATTTTAAGGGCCTTGAAGAAGAGTTTATGAGTCTGGAAGAAAGGTGTCTGACTACATGTTATGGTATGTGATAGACGTTTCTCGTAGTTTACATGAAAGGCTGCTGTGGAATACAATGTGCATGTGTGTACACATATTTAGAGTAACTAATACAATAAATTTTGTATGTGTGTACAGACCAAGGCTTACAGCAGTGACCATTCTCTGGTTACCTCCAGGCAAAACTAATGCAAATTAGCCAATGTGGAGCTGTCCTACAAGACAACTTGGAAGGAGTAAATAATGGAGAATGTGGTAACTCAAGTGCTGATAAGTAAAAGTAATTGGACAAATACAATTCTGTGGTGGCTTCCAAATGAGAAGGAAGACTTGAATACAAATCTTGCCTGGACTATTTGGCTCACTGGGTATCTTTCAGCCAATGATGATTTCTCAGCTTTATAGAACTCGAAAAGTTGTTGTGAAAATAAAATACATATACACGAGCAATAGAAAAGGGAACTATTTATATGGCCATAAAGGAAATATGAGATAGAAATGTAAACACAACTTAAAAATAGGTAATAAATAATACAGATTATATGTATATGACAAGGGAGAAGAAGACATTTCAGAAGAAGAAACCAGGAGAACTGGAAGTATGGTTAGAATGGCAAGTAAGCAAAAGTTGTGGCATCCCTGAAGAATGGCATGTAATGAGAAATGTTGCTAGTGGTGGGACGAGAAAGGCAGCTTAATTGGAATCAGGGATCTGTAGGATTCAGCTCAAGAATCTTTTTTCAGATCCTGGGCTCAAGTATGAAACACTCAAACCAATGGCAAGGATGAACTGGCTTTCCTGTGCTGCTGCTCTTTGCCACTTAAGTCATTCCTAAATCATTTGCAGTCAGAGGTGAGTTGTGAAGTAGCCTAGTTTGCAGAGGACATCCAGATGCAGAGGAGAGTACTATCCCAACTACAAGAGAGCAGCTCTATGGGGGAAAGAGCCCCCAAAGACAGAGCACTCCACTGTCAGAGCTTCTTATCTTGCCAGAAAGGGAGCTGTATTTTTGATTCCCATCACCCTCTTCAGTGTTTTTTGTTTTTGTTTTACTCTTAAATGTGTTTTTATAGTGCAATCCTATCTCTGTCTGCTGAGAAATAAATTCCACTGAGTTCAATTAGACTCAAAGCTAAGTATGTGAACAAAGGGCTGCAGCTTGAATGATGTACATGAAATTCTTCCCAGTGCTCTATGAGAGTTTTACAAAATCAGAAGCACATTTTAAATTATTCAGTAGATGTTGCCCAGAGTGGGTTAGATGGCAACCTGAGGGTCTGTGTAGTATTGTTTTAGATTAAAATAAAGGATGCACTTCAATACAAAAATATGAGACTTTATGTACCCTACACTGGAGGGTAACAGTCATTCTTTTCCCCATTCTATGCACTGTTATATCATCAGCACATATTTCTTAGCTTACATCCTGCAGTGTCCTCAATTTTGCTTTTTGAATTAGGTGTTCAAAACATTTGCAAAGTGATTATATTGTATACTATTCTGGCATATGTAAAAGTGCCAAGCAAAGGAACTTTTTCCCACTTCATTTCTCTCCATCTTCATATGGTGAATTACTTATTCTCAGGGCTGCACCTTTGTGCACATCAAATACCTACTTAAGATTCAAGGTGGTAGTTTTGTTTTCTTTATCTACCAGATCTTCATTTTATTTCAGGTGAACATTTTAAAGCTGCCAATCCCGTAGTGGCACAGACATATGAAGATGTGAGTTAGCAACCTAATGCCAAAATCAGGACCACACATTCATCCTGCTCTATCTATGTAGATTCTCTGCATGAGTTAGTTGGTTAGTTAGGTTGTTTATGCATCAATGCACTGGTAACTTTCCCTGCTACTGCACTGCATTCTACATGGTCTGCCCTTGCAAATGCAAGGTTATTTTGAGGCAGTGCAACACACAGCACTTAGACTGAAATCAACACTGGAGTTGTTCTGGTGCCAAAAATGGCTTTCTCATAGCCTTTGAGAGTCTGACAATTTCCTCAAATCTATACAGGGACATAATTTAAAACTTATTTTAACTTGTTAGATTGCTTAGTATGCCTTTTAGACTGTTTTAAATTTCAACCTTTTAAAATTCTTTAAAATTCTTTTATTGGAACACCACTCTGGATACTATGATATCATAAGTTTGAATAAACATTAGTTCCCTCCTTTTCTTGTAGCTTCTTTTTTCCCCATTTTCATTTTTCATTCCACATTGATTTCAAATTGAAGGAAAATAAGTACATCATCCCTAGGTTGCTGTAGTCAATAGGGCCAAATCCTGGGCCTCTAAAAGAAGCAAGGGGCTTTAGATCCAATGGCTCCCACTCTGTCCCACTCTGATTCTGGAAAATCCCTGTGACACGAACTATCAGTAGAAGTACTACTGGAAATACTTCTTTGCCTGCAAGAACTTACACAAATCTCATTGCAGCTCCTGCAGAGGATGTGTCACTCTGCCATGAAGCTTGCACCTTCTGAGCCCCATCCCCACCACCTGCTGGGCAGTTGTTGCCTTTAATCCAAGGGTATTAAAAGAACTGGCAAATGTATTATCAGAGCCACTGGCAATAAACTTTAAGAACTCCTGGAGAACAGGAGAAATCCCAGCAGACTGGAGGAGGGCAAACATTGTCCCCATCTTCAAAAAGAGAAAAAAAGAGAATCCCAACAATTATCGTCCAGTTAGTCTGACATTAATACCAGGAAAGATTCTGGAGCAGATCATTAAACAGAGAGTCTGTGACCATCTAGAAGGCAATTCCATAATCACAAAAAATCAACATAGGTTTCAGAGAAACAGGTCATGCCAGACAAATCGTATCTCTTTCTTTGATAAAATTACCGGCTTGGTAGATGAAGGGAATGCTGTGGATATAGCATATCTTGATTTCAGTAAGTCCTTTGACAAGGTTTCCCATGACATTCTTGCAAACAAGCTTATAAAATGTGGGCTAGACAAGGTAACTGTTACATGGATTTGTAACTGGTTAACTGGCCAAACCCAAAGGGTGCTCAACAATGGCTCTTTTTCATCCTGGAGAGAAGTGACCAGTGGGGTCCCACAGGGCTCTGTCCTGGGCCCAGGGCTATTCAACATCTTTATCAATGACTTGGATGACAGAATTGGGGATACTTATCAAATTTGCAGATGACACTAAATTAGGAGGAGTAGCAAATACCCCAGAGGACAGGATCAAAATTCAAAATGAACAGAATAGATTAGAAACAGGGCCAAAACTAACAAAATGAAATTTCAATATGGAGAAATGTAAGGTACTGCACTTAGGGTAGAAAAATAAAATGCACAGATAATAGGATGGGGGACACTTGGCTGAACAAGACTATGTGTGAAAGGGATTTAAGAGTCCAAGTAGACCGCAAGTTGAACATGAGTCAACAGTGTGATGAGGCAGCTAAAAGGGCCAATGCAATGTTAGTCTGTATCAATAGAAGTATAGTGTCTAGATCAAGAGAAGTAATAGTGCCACTCTATTCTGATTTGGTCAGGCCCCACCTGGAATATTGTGTCCAGTTCTGGGCACCACAATTCAAAAAGGATGTGGAGAAACTGGAGAGTGTCCAAAGGAGGGCGACTAAAATGGTGAAGGGTATGAAAACCATGCCTTATGAGGAATGACTTAAGGAGCTAGGGATGTTTAGCCTGGAGAAGAGAAGGTTCAGAGATGATATGATAGCACTGTTTAAATATTTGAAAGGATGTCATATTGAGGAGGGAACAAGCTTGTTTTCTGCTGCTCCAGAGAACAGGACCCAGAACAATGGATGCAAGCTACAGGAAAAGAGATTCCAGCTCAATATTAGGAAGAACCTCCTGACAGTAAGGGCTGTTCGACAGTGGAACACACTCCCTCAGAGAGTGGTGGAGTCTCCCTCCTTGGAGTTCTCTAAACAGAGGCTGGATGATCATCTGTTGGGTGTGCTTTGATTGAAAGTTCCTGCAAAGCAGGGGGTTGGACTGGATGGCCCTTTGGTCTCTTCCAACTCTATGATTCTATGAATCTATGAACCCTGTGTGATCAGGGTATCAAATTGTGGAAGGAGTCTCCACATGTACAAGCAGGCTCTCTGCTTTAGACCTCCCTCTATATCAAATGTGTAGGGAGAGGGAAAGGCTTGCAAGGGAACCCTTGCAAAGTAGGACCAACAATCTTGGTTTCATTCAGTCGCTCTAATGTAACTGTCATTGTGTGAATATGAATCAACACTTGGAGGAGTTAACAGCTTGAACAAGAATCCCCAAGGATCCACATCATTGCTGAATAATTCCTGGAGTTGTGGCTCAAAAAAATAAGTTTCCCAAATGATGGCATGAATACTTTGATAAGGCCACTTAATTATAATTTTTTTAAAATAAAATATCCTCCCACTCCTCATGCCTCAAACATTTATTGCTCTTGATCAGGATAGGACTCTGCCACTTGAAGTGGCCCCTCTGATCACTGGCTCAGCAATGACTTTTGTCACTGTTCTAGACATGTTAAGAATATGGGGGGGGGGGAATATGGGATAGGGTTTATCTTGCCACAGTTCCCCATATTTTCAGTACCCAGCTGTACTTTCCCTTTCATCTTAATCTGACAAGCATTCAGCCATTGTTTAACTACATTTTTTTTACAAAGGCAAAAGGCAAAAGTTTGTATAACCTTTCCACTGTCTAAATTTATACAAATTGTAGCTTACAAAAAGGAATAATGATAAGATCAACACGCAATTGTCAAACAAACATAATAACAATATAATAGTTCTTTTAAATTCAGAAGAAAATGCTACGATTAAATAGAAGCAACAGACACAATAATTCAATAGTGCATTTACAAACACAGGATTGGAAATATCTTCAAAAATGAAACCAAAGGCCTTTAGCCATTAAGCGCTAGAAAGATTTAAATACATTAGACTCTTGGAAGAACAGAAATGTCTCAGTGCCATGATCCCAACCAGGAAGTGCAACCTGGAGAACAATATGGAGTGAGAGCCCAGGAAGGCCATTGGATAAACTTCAATAGCCACATCCAAATGTCTACTAGCAAGCAATTGCCCAGCATAGATCCTGAAAAGCCAACAAACCAAAAGGTAGATTCCCCTGACAGGCCATCACCAATGGTGACTGTGTCAGTAGGGAGGAGCATTCACTTTGGGTTTTAGACTGAACTTTAAACAAGATATTCAAGATGCTGGACTTATTTTTATGATAGAACTCAGTTCTAATTCAAAACAGTTTATTTAAAGTTCATACTAAAAGTCAGAGTGGATTGCCCAACTCTGCCACTAGCTCTCTCTGTTTTTGACAGTTACCACTGAGAACCTCATGCTTCCAGGCCCACACACCACCACAACGGTCCTGGAGGGAACAAAGACAGGTGATGGAATGCAAGGCTTCAAGCTTCTGGAAAGGAATCCTTCCTCAAGAGGGAAGCAGAATCCAGGACCAGTAGCCAAGCCAAAGGAGCCAAGTCTTGTAGGAGAAAGTTAACACATTAGATCTAGCCAAGGTCCTGTTTGACACTTTTGATTTACAGCTGTTGTAGTTGATTATGTTCTTCAGCTGGGTTGTGATTACAACTGCTTACGCCATGGCTTCATATACCTTTCTAAATATTGAGAACCAATAAAGATTGTTACATGCCCCCTATTCTCCAAACAGATGTGACATGACAGATTGATGTTCAGATTTTCCAATGTTTATTGCTTTACAGAAAAAACCAATGGAGGGCACAACCTCCATGGTTTAAGCTATTAGTAGATTCTGAGAACTTGTGATGCTAATTGCATCATACTTAGAAGCACACCAGGATTTGTTGGGTTTATTATTATTATTATTGATGTGATGTTGGAGAATTAGCCAATTTTCATTGGAAACAATGTGTGGGTTTAACTCTTTTCTATTCCTCTGCAAGTCCCTCCTATTTTTGACAAGTTCCTCCCATATTGCTATTATGTCTGAAAAAGCCCCCCATTAATAATGTTTGTGCTTCTCCATTGCACATTTAGCATCAAGTTTAGTGGTCCTTTTGTGAATGAGAGAACTGAACTAGAAGAGGCTTTTCTTTCCGATTAAGAAATTCCAAATGAGATGATGAGTGTGGTCAGCACCTAAAATGAAATCAACCCATTCTATAGAAATGTGTTTGTCCAGTGCAAAATATTCAGAAACCCTCAGTTTTATGTTCCATCTGTTGAAGAACTGTTCAGTTCCTTCAAGTGAGATAAAACACTTCCTTCAAGTGAAAATAGACCTATTAGTAATCAGGCAATGGAGCCAGCAAGTCACGCACACTGGCACAGACATTAAAGGAGTTTAAAGCATCAAATGGCATAGATCTTTTTGATGTGTAAAAATTTCAGCAAATAATCTCTTATTCAGCTCTCAGTAAAACAAAGCATTAGACATTTATTCCATATAGTTGTCGAGATTACTAATGATAAATGTACTGTATTAAAGATTTGCTTCCACAACAGAGAGAGAGAATGAAAGCAACAAGTAAAGATTTTTCTGGAGTGAACCATTAGATGACTAGACATATATGATTTTGTGCTGAAAACTCACAACTCTTTCGCTCCTCCCCTCTCCCTTTCTTTCTCTATGTGTGTGTATTGCTAGAATATATGTTTCATGAAACATTTACTTTTAGCAAATATTTCATGAAAAATGTATTCTTGAAGCATACTGTCAGCAGAGTTTTGCACTCTTTTATGAATAAGCATGAAAATTTATTCATGTTATGCATGAGTTCTCAATTTATTCACATTCCCAATGAAGGCAGACATTGCTTCTGTACCATAGTCATGTCTGTCCATATGGGATGCATTTATCAACAAGAAGTTTAAACTGATCTCTAAGACTATGGCTGTTGGGAGTCCAGCTGCTTCTACAAATTTTATATGATTTGGACTCCCCAAAATATCATAATATAAACCCAGTGGAATGTTGCCTCAATACAATCTTAGGCCTGAGACAGATGGGTGGGAAGGAGCAGCCAAAGGCTGCTCTGGCCGCAAGCAGATTGGGCCCACACTGACAGCACAGTCCACTTTGAAAGCGAGCCACTGCCATTGGCCCCGACCTGCACCACCAGGAGCTACATTATCCTGACTTCTTTTTGCTCTGGTCCAAAGGACCGGAGCATGGCATCAGCATAGCTTCTGGCCACATTGGAGGTGTGTGTCATTTGAATGCCACGCCTCCAAAGCGACTGGAAGCCACTTCTTTTTGATCATCTGTTCTGAGCCTTAGTTTTGGTATGGGTTTTATAGTACTTCAGGTTTTGTAATAACCTTCAGGTTTTCCTAACTGAAGTTTAATTGGCATCAAGTCAGCTTTAACTTATGATGAACCTATGCATTTTCATAACTTGGAGCAGCTAAAAATATATAAATACTAATCCAAAGTACTTATATATAGGATGACTTTTGGAAACATGATTTATTTCATTTACCCATACCAACAGTGGAGACATAAACAGCTTGAAATGATTTGAAACAGCTGAAATAGTCAGTTTGTAACAGTCCCAAACAGCTTTGTGTTGTTGTTATGTGCCTTCCATTCAATTCCAACGTATGGTGGCTCTAACATAGGGTTTTCTTCACAAGAGAGATTGGCATTGCCTTCTTCTAAATATAGCCTACACTACCCTGATATTTCCAGGTGATATTCCTTCCAAGTAATAATGAAGCCTGATAGTGGTTAATGTCTGAGATCAGGCAGGATTGGGTGTCTACAGAGTGTTTAGGTAGTTTCACATGAATTGTTTGAAACACACATATTGTGTTCCATGATATAATGTGCTTATTCTGCAATGAGTAATGGATAAAAATAAAGTACATATTTACAGGTGACAAGGATAAACTGGCTTTCACCATATCATGGATCTCATGCATGGAGAAAAGCAGGGTAGAAACTGAATAATAAATAATGGCATCAGGCCTTTCCCCTCCCATGCAGCTCAAACCAAGGATCAGTATAGATTTTGTCATCAAGGGAAGTCTTCCTCTCTGTTTAGGCCAAAACAATACCAGAAGCCTCTATACACCCAAAAGACACAAAAAAGATCCCCAAGTCCTAGAATGATCTCCTTCATGTAACCTTGAGCAAGTCACCCTCTCTCAACCTCAGAGGAAGGTCATGGGAAACCTCCCGTGAATACATATTAGGCCAAGAAACCCTGCTAGGTTTGCCTTAGGCTTGCCATAAGTTGGAAACATCTTGTAGACATTCAACAACAATGTGTTAGTAAAACATCTGTTCACCACATGATATTCAGTAGTTCTTGTGCTAGATAAGAAAGAATTCCAAGACATGATACCAAAAGAGCACTTCACAACTGCAAGGAAATGTGTTAATTAAAAAAATAGTACAGGAACAACTAATGGCTTATGGATGCTGCAAAAGCTCACTTTTTGCATTGAAATTCAGATGTTATCTATGAGCAGTATTCAGCTGAATATAAAGTAACAGCCTAACAGAAAGAACAATTTGATTTTTAAGGAATTTATCTGACCTCTGTTTCTATAAATTCCTTATCCTCATAAATAGTACAAACCAACCCATAACAAACTTTCTGTGGAACCAGGACATCTCTGTTAAATAGCTGCAATCTCCTTTCCAATATTCAGTAATGAGATAGGTGAAACAGCAGTATTACTCAGTAATTTTAGTGTCCCATCCTTAGTACTCGCTGATGAGTCCCTGATGAGCTCCTATGCCAAGCTGCCATGAATATTAATAGGAGAGTATCCAAGACTCTGTGCACATTATGCAGAGCCTTTGCAGTCTTTGAGTCCTGAGTGAACTCCAACTAATCCTATTTGGCAAGATGAAGCAGTCAGATAACTCAGGAATAATTCAAAGCCATGTTAGTCAGGAAAATCAGTATGCAAAAGTATCTTGTAGCACCTTTGAGACTAACTGAAAGAAAGAAGTTGGTAGCATGAGCTTTTGTAGATTTGAGCCTACTTCCTCAGACATGTATCTGAGGAAGTTGGCTCAAGTTTACAAAAGCTTGTCTACCAACTTCTTTCTTTGTTAGTCTCAAAAGTGCTACAAGATCCCTTTGAATTAGGAATAAAAGTCAGTTTTGAGTCAGGCTGCCAGTCCCAGAGACAGAATGTGAACAATATTGCAGTATAAGTGGATTTTGCAAAGGCATGTGGGTCATTCCTGTTCCAGATACTTTGATGGCATCCGCCTGTATTCAAGCAGCTGATCTGACATTTGGCTTAAGCTCTCCTCTTTCTTCCCTTTAATGTTTATATCATTGGACTATAATAGTCTTGCATTGCAGTTACACTTCCATGTCAGTCAAATTTGGAAAAGTTACTCATTTTTGTAAAATCATCCAATTTGTTTGGGGATCAAAATCTGGTGTTTCAACCACCACCACCATAAGTACTTTTACTACTACTTCCTCTTTTTCTTCCCTTTTCATCATTAACAAGAGGCAAACCTTTGTGAAGCTAATGCTAATGTTCACACCATTCTTGTACCACTTATTCTCAGCTACACTATATAGAATCCAAAGAAGAGGAAAGGCATTGCATGCATAATGAACAAGAGAGAATTATTCAGAAAGTGCCAAAGGGCATCAATGCCCAGCCCAAAACTGCTTCTTCAAAGGCATCTCATCATACCAGTAAAAGGGAGTACTTTGGGGGCTTTCTCATTTCCTGAATCAAACAGAGCATAACATGGAGCCCATTCAGTCTGTGCAATTATAGCACTATGAATCCAATTTAACCATCATGCTTCCATTCCATGGAATTGTGGGATCTGCAGTTTAAGGATTTAGAATTTTCAGCCAGAGAGTTCTACTGCTCACAAAATTACAAAATCTCAAGATCCCACAGGATGCATCCATGGTGGTTAAAGTTAATCACAGTGCTATGACTGTGCAGTGTGAAAAGGCTCAGGTACTCTAGTTAGTAGGAATGTGTGCTGTCTATAGCAAATTACAACTAAATGAAGGCTAGTGGTAACTCAAAGCATTATATGGGGTTGGACAACTTTGCTGGGCTGAGGGGGGCATTTTCTGCCTAAATGTCTATCAAAAAAGAGAAACAAATAAAAGGAAATCAGGGACCATTTCACACTACACAGTTAGAATGCTATGATTCCACTTTAACTGCCACATGAAGTTATGGAATCCTGGAATTTGTAGTTTACAAACAAGTATTTAGAATTCTTAGCTAGGGAGCTCTAGTGCCTCACAAGACTATAAGCCTTAGGGGTTCTGTACAATGGAAATTAAGACAGAATCATAGTGCTCAAATTGTGTAGTGTGATAGGGCCCTGAAGTGGCTAGTAGTCCATACCTGGTTTTGAAAAGTAGGGTTTAAAATGTTAAATAGTGTGCTTGAGAGAGGGATGCACAATCTGTTTAAAAGGTAGCCAGGAGAGGCATTTATTTATTTATTAATATTTGCAAGAAAAAGGGTGGAGTGAAGATTAAAGCCTCTACTTTTTCTGTGTCTCTATTATGTGGTTTCACACCAGCTGTATGAAGGATGTGCATGGACACCTAATCTCATGCTTGGACAGCTTTCTCCTGAGAAAACATCTACAAATAGAGTTGCATGGTAAGACAAAGAGCACAAGTAGATGTTACAATATTATTTATTGGTTATATGTTTTCTGCTATCCCCCTAGAACTTGGACTGAAGACAGTTTACAAAAAATAAAGCAGATGTGTGTGTGTGTATTTCATCTGGATTACTACACACACACACGTAAGACATATGAAAAAGTAACTACAGTATAATTAATCTATATAATTAAGAAAATTTAAAAGATACCCATTAAAATGGCAATATTGTCCAAATAAAAATAATAAAAACGTATTTGCATGATGCAGAAGAAGAGCAGAAAGGGGAGTGGTGCAGCTTTCTCTGGGAAGAAGTTCCATAGGCTAGAAGAAGCCACCAAAAATGCCCCCTCTGATGTAGAAGTGGATGCCTGAGTCTGTTTCAGTGACTGCAAAATTTTGGCAGACGCATATGGGGATCATACAGACTTACAGATAAAACTGGGTCTAAAACACATAAGGCTTTATCCTCATAACCAGCCCTTTGAAATATGTCCGGAAATGGGTGTCTATTCAGTGAAGCTATTGTAACCACAATAATAAGTTCCCTATAATCAGCCTTGGTTAACAATCTGGTTTTAGCCTGTTGAAGTTTCCAAACACTATGCAAAGGCAGCCCCACCCAGAAGAATCTAGCCTAGTAGTTCTGTATGTGGAAGTACACCACAGGTGGTTATTCTCCACCCTTGGACTTACTATAGATCCGCTGGAGCCATACCCCAAACCTCTGGCCTTTCCAGGCTTGGTGGAAAGTGAGGAGGGGATTGGGGAAGCATTTGATTTTCTTCCCATAGAAAGACGTAAAACAATTATATCATCTATTATGATTAATGAGTTACTATAAAATGATTACGTCTTCCATCATGGGCCTCCAGAGTCACTTTTTTTTACATCTGGCAGCCTGTATTATGGGGACATAGCCAGATGCTTTTCCAATTCATTCCCAACTCTCCACCTCTCCACTAGGCATGGAATGCTGGAAGGGCGCTCTATAGTAATGGGGAGGAATAGCTTTGCAGAAGGAGGCAGGAAAGGCCAGTTTTGGCAATGACCAAAAAATACATGCACAATCATAATGCTGATTTATGCCTGTGCATGGCACTAACACAATGCCAGCCCATACATGTCACAGTACTCCAGATGGATTGTAATCAAGGCATGTGTCACCATTGCCAGATCACACATTTCTGGGAAATGGCACAGCTGGTGCACTAGTTTTAACTGTGCAAATGTACTTCTGGCCAATCCTGTAATGAGGATATGTGTCACCACCTGGGCATCCTGGCTCAGGGCTGAGTCCAGAGGTACAACAAAGTAGCAAACATGAGATTTTAGGGGGCCTAGTGAGCCCAGGCTGAATTCCTTTTCCCTGATCTGACTTTTACTAAGCAAGAGTACGGAGCTAATCAGATGAACTTTAAAACCGGATCAAGCATTCTGGGATGCAGCTGGGATACAAGATGAAGGCAGGGATTAGCGCATGCTAAATCACCACCTAATCGCTGCCCACCATCAGCCCAAGTCCCAGCCAGGTCCCAGCCATGCTCCACCAACACTTTTTTGAAATCTGAAGCTTTCCAGCTTCTAAAAAGTGCTGGTGGAGCATGGCTGGGACCCAGGCTGATGGCAGGTGGCAATTAGGCAATGATTTAGCATGTGATGATCCCCACCTGCATCCTGCATCTTGGCTATAGCCCGGGAGGCTACTGTAGATCTGGTTTTAAAGTTCATATGATAAGCTCCTAACTCTGCCTTAACTGAATTAAAGCTTTGATTTATTCACTTTCATCTAGCCCATTACAAATGCAAGACACTGGCTTATCAACCAAACCATCTTCCATGTAAATGCATGCTTGCTATTTACTTTTGGGGCATCAAGTGAAATGTCCTGGCACATAAGAGATTGTTTCCTTGTTAATGGCTTTTTAAAGCCATTAATAGCTGTCCTAAAGTTCTGTTAAGCTTACAAGATTTGTTTATTTAGCTTTCCACTGTTATACAGTGGACCATTGTTAAATGATCGGGTTTGGTTCCAAGATCGCCCCTGTATAACAAAATCCATGTATGCTCAAGTCCCATTAAATACAATGACATAGCAAAATGGTGTCCCTTATAAAAAATGGAAAATTAAGGTTTGACATTTGAAATTTATACTTTTTTGAACATTTCCAAACTGTGTATGCTTGACTCTGTGTATAAAAAATCCATGTATAAGAAGGGCCGACTGTATTATCTTTTGTATCTACTGCTTTATGTTATATTTTCATTAAATACTGGTATGAAATGTGATTATTTTGTGATGGTTGCAAATCACCTTGAAGCCTCAGAGGATAAAAATGGAATGTAATTCCTACCCATCCATCAGTCAAGAAAGCATTACATTTAGAGACTGCAACTGAGGGCTTGTCTTCACGGGCTAGAACAATATCGGCTGCCCCTGGAGTATTCTGATCCTGAATTTTCCCCTGAACGCCCTCTCCCCAATTATCTGTGCTCTCACTGCAGCAACGATGGCAGCTGGCTTCCCACTCGAACCCCATTTGTCACCTGGCACCACTGCTGGGGTCACATCGAAGAGCCCAGCCATGCTATTGATGCTGGGTACCTCATTCTGACCTCAGAGCGACTCATGCTCACAGTGGCACCACCGAGTGGCTTGCATGGACCATGTGGGAAGGCAGCTGCCCATTGTCACTGCAGAGAGAGCTGAAAATTCATGTTAAAGGCAAGGTTTTTAAATTCAAGTTAAGGGAAGGAAAGGCAGAATTGGATGTGGACCTTGTGAAGACAGTCTATGCCAGATTCAGGGCTTTGGTCCCATCATGTAAACAGGACACAGTGAGCCTGGGGGAAATTGAAGGAAATAATTCATGTAGATAAGCTCTGTGTGAGTAAGACCGGCCCTCTGATTCCTAATACTAAATGAACCTACAGAGGTCATGTAGGGAGGTGTCCTTGCAGAAGGAACTTTGCGCCTTTGCTTGTCCAGGCAGCACATTGTTCCACCACTTGTTTTCCATGTTCCACCACTCATCAACCCATCAACTTTTCACTACTGAACAACAATAATAAGAATTAATGAAGAGCTGAAAAAAGTATTACATTGATCATTAAATGTTCTGCAGAAAGCTGGAAGGATGGGATGTTTTCAATAAGATGGATACATTGCCCTATTAATAATGCTCAGCTTTCATTTCTCTTCCATTAAATCAGAATATGACTGATGGTGTCTGCTGGCATCTCCTGGCACTGCCAAAAATCTTATTCCTCATCTAAATTTTTGTTTACAAAATTTGTGTTTGCTTCTTAGAAAATAAGTCTATATTTAAAAGATCTAGATCTAAAAGATCTACATGAATGCCTAGATCTTAAGCATCACACTGCTGAACTAATGTAAACAATGCTGCTTCATCTGGAAATGGGTTGGTAACATACTAAATGTAAATCATAAAGTTGCTGAACTTGTTTGGATATTCCATTACTACTAGTTTGGCTGAAGCCAAATTATTTGGAAAACAGAAAATCTGGCAGTATAATGTGCAAGACATATGAACAGTTTACATAAGGATTGTTTAAATGATTCTCATGGTAGTCATTCCACCAGTTTTATACCCTCCTATGGCTCTTCCATGGGTAGGTAGTCCACAAACCAAACATTTCTGAGTTTTGCCTAGGAGGCCGGCGCTAAAAACCACATAACACCATATTGGAAGAAAGGCCACAACTTTATTAGCAACAGCAAACCAAAACAGAAGGGTTGGCACAAAGCATAAGGTCAGGATCTGAAGCATCGACTAACCCCTCGGTTAATCGATAAGCAGCATGCCTGGTGACCGCCAGGCGTTGGGATGACCTAGGGGCTAAGTAACGCAAACTGGCCGTCATCACACCAGTCGTTCTCTAGATCACAAAGCCCCTAGTCACCGGGTGGCATATCCATGTTGTGGCCCCCGCAATGGCCACAACCCTTGCACAGCTTGCCCCCGGGTCTCAATTGACTCCCAAACCAGTGCTCCATAGCCCTGGTAACCAAACCAACCAGATCCTGGCCTATGCTGCCGCCCCAAGTTGTGACAAGAAACCCATGAACCCAAGCGGAGGGTGGGTGGGAGAGCCGAGCGGCAAATGGCTGCGGCGCCCGGCCTCGTGGCCAATATATAGACCAAGGCCCCACCCATCACCCCATAATGAGGCTCCTCCTCCAAAGTGGCCCCAACCAATGGGCCGCCCTGGAGGACTGGAGCCCCACCATAGAAACTTCCTCCGCCCTTACTAGAGCGTCTC
The DNA here is from genome assembly GCF_019175285.1 of Sceloporus undulatus. Lineage (NCBI taxonomy): Eukaryota > Metazoa > Chordata > Lepidosauria > Squamata > Phrynosomatidae > Sceloporus > Sceloporus undulatus. The sequence goes on along the minus strand of NC_056525.1, from coordinate 48,627,013 downwards.
GGGAGGAAGGGGCGGGCCCTTCCAGCCCGAGCCACCAATCGGGGCGGAGGGCAGGCCCCAACCCAGAAGTTGGGGCCAGGGAGCCACGCCGGCTCCCTTCAGCAAAGCGGCCAGCCCAGGGAGTCGGGCAGCCGCTTTTTACTAGGGTTATTAAAATTGCACAAATAAAAATCTATTTTCCAAGTGTTAAACAGTAGGATTCTGTAGAACATTCATCTGCCTCTCTGAAACTCAGCCAGTTCCATTTTGTTGAAATTTCTTCAAATGTTACCAACTTCTTTTTTCAAAGGTTTCAGAAATCAGTACTTGCTTTGATCATGTTCACAATGAAAAAAAAAACCTTGTTTTTCTTGCAGCGGATTGTTTTATCAGACTAACTGAGGGCCATTTGATTCTGCCAGTTCCAGCAAAAGATAACACTGAATGTTTTGCTGAAAACAGTTAAAATCACAAGAATACAGATATTACATAAATGAGCATCTTGTGTTTTTGCAACTGTGACTCATAAGTAGGTTAAATAAAACAATGGAAAGATTCAAAGTACCTGCCAGAATTTTCAGCTCAGAAATGACAGTTCCACAGTATCTAAGCCAAGTATGAATCAAATGGGATTCATACACATGTTAACTTGCCATATAGTAATTGATTCAATTAAAATAATAATAATAATAATAATAATAATAATAATAATAATAATAATAATAATA
>NC_056525.1:48588399-48626296 GCF_019175285.1 Sceloporus undulatus | reverse complement strand
TACTTATTTATGGGCTTAGCAATAAGATTTCTCTCTCTCTCTTTTAAAATGATTCGAAGAGACTATGACATCTATAAGAACAGGTCATTATACCTGAAAAATGGTACCTGCATAGTTACAGTACAGAACAAATGAAAGTGTTCAAATATTTGGGAATAGTATTCCAATATATCAGGACAAGGTCAGTTCAGCAAAGTTATGTGTTTGGAAAACCTGTAAGAGCTATTCAAATCTTATTGTACTTTTTAAACAAAGGGGCATAATTTTATTCCAGCAGTGCTTGAAATTTTTAAAGCCAAGCTCATCGCCCCGTTTGAGATACACATTTCATGCCAATTTAAAATTATTAGAAGTTGTACAATATACATTTCTTTGACTCCCCACTCTCCCAGTACCAAACTGTTTTCTGAATGCTTTTGTGCGTCTAGAAGTTGGCATTACTTCTGTTTACCCACAGACTTGGCTAAGGACATGCATTTACTGGTTGCAGCTGCATTTAGCTCCAATGGATTTGCTCTCCTTGATTCAGACAAATTCAGACAACATTAGCAGCCTGAAAGCTCTTAATCTGAGGTTAAACGTAATCAACAGCTATGATAGCTAGACATAAGCAACGCCATAGATATATTGAAGCAATGATTGCTGGATGTTAAATGCCAAAGCTATTTGCCTATGATGACAAAATTCAGCCCTTGATTTAGCCAATGGCCCGTTACAAACGGGCACCCTAGTACGCAACTAGCGCATACTAGGGTTAGAAAGGGGCATCACTTCTTGATGCCCCTAACCCTAGTACGGATCCAGTCCGTACAAAATGGCGGCGCCCTATACAGATGGGCGCCACCATGACTATGTCACCACCGCGCTGCCTCCAAACGAGGCGGTGCAGTTGTGACGTCATCACGCCACGCTAGGGCACCTATAGCGCCCTTTCCGCGGCACAAGAAGCAGCTCCGAAACAGAGCTCCTTCTGTAGTTTGCGTTGCTGGCACAGCCTTTAGACCGCTGCACCAGCGACGCAAGAGAGATAGGGGCCGAGCAGCCCCTGTCTCCTCCTCCTGACCGCCATCGGGTGTCCTTGGGGCATGAAGCCCCAAGGACACCCATTTCCAGCCCGTGGGGAAGCGGCCTTTTGCCACTTCCCTGCGGCCTGGAAAGCAGTGGATCGGGGCCTCGGAGGTTGCCGTTCTGGCAGCTGAGGCCCCGATCCGGCAGGGAAAGGGCCGGTTACAGGCCACCCCAAAGGGGCGGTCTGTAACACACATGCTTTTCAGTGCAATACTCTCTCTGTGAGATTCCTCCCCCTTGCCCTGAGGACAAGGAAAACGGCCCAGGCCCTGAGATTTGTGAATCTGATTTTTCCACCTGGGGAAACAGAAATAATGGTTTTAAAACCCGGTACTTAGATTAGTAGTTATCAGACTTTTCATTCTTGTGACCCTTTTATATCTACAGGTGGATCTGGCCACACACTTTGAAAACCAGTGACCTAAATGGCAGCTGCCTGTTCTCAAAAAGTAAACCCACATGTAGAGAAAAGCTGCTGGAAATCCATTCCATCAGAATTGGGCTGGTAAATTAATTCAGACATTAAGCCTTGCCCCTTGTGTCTGCTGAATAAGCAAATCTTGTAATATATCCTGTGCAGCTTCTCAGACTGATGACAGTAAAGAGGCTAAGCCCCACTGCTGCAATTTATTCTGCTCCATCCAGCAGTAATACTATTCCCAGTTAATACCAAGTTATCTGATTGATTTGCCAAGGCACAGATCATCTAGCAATGAAGAAACAGGAAACAGTGTCTGATTAAACAACCAGTAGGCTTCAAGAGAGGTCCAGCTTGACAGAATCTGTATGTGCTTATCATGGTAAGTGCAGGTGTGACTGGTAAATTTCCTTTGAAAGGGAATGCCTGGGCACAGCAGCTGATTGTACAACAGCAGCAGTGTGAAATGGTGATAAAGAACGCTAGCAGTGAAGACCATTTTATAAAAGTACAAACATTCACCCCCGAGAGAGTGCCAGCAATGTAAGATTAATGCTCTTTTTTTTCTGTTTCATCAGGCACTAAATTAATAACAGCCATTCATACTTTCATCACTCTTTGATCATTTCTTTTCTTTTCATTAAATCCTAGGCACCATCAGTAGGAGAGGCAGAAAGTTTTACTCCCTCCCTCCACTCCATTACCTCCCAAATGGCTTGAAATTTAGCAGACTTCCAGGTTGTTTCTTAGCTATAGAGAGTCCTTTGAGTGCCTGTTTTGGTTTCTACACTTAGTCAATGCAGCCGGGCAAAAGTGCAATCTAAGTAACCAGCCTCATGTCTGAAACTAGAAAGGTAAGAGTACAGAATTGGATGTTACTGTTGAGCCCAACTTCCCAGATTTTATAATGTTATATTAACAGTATGGTGAAGGTTGAAAATTTTCTTTTGGCCTACATAGTCAAGTGAACTGACCTAATTTGCATGTAACAGTTATCCATAGCTTCTGAACTTCTTCAAATTTTGAAACATAATTGTACATACATGCAATTTTAGTGACTAGGGTACAAAATGTGCATATTGCAGAACGTTGCATACAAAATAAAGGTGATTTTTAAAAACCCAACATACCACAGAATGATGTTGAAATTGGAAACTGGATGAAATGGACTTATCATTGAATAGATGTGGAACTGTCATGGACTGGACATGGATTGATGCCACTACATAGTTGAGGTGCCACTACAGAGAAAGCTCTGCTACTGGTTAGTCATGACTGTGGAATTTCCTCTCAGGGAAGATAGGGATGGCTCCATTCCTTTTGAGTTTCTGGAGGGCAGCTGAGACAGTTATTTAACATGATCTCCAGACTTTAAAATTAGGGTGGCTACACTTGCTCTTTTAGCAATGTATGATTCTAAAAATATTTTTCAACTTGTTTTAGTCTGTTTTTAAACGTCTTTGGATGAGATCCTACATCCTGAATCTGGTGTAGTTGCCTGGGCCCCAACAAGTATAATGGTTTCTGATTCCTCTTGGCTGCAGCCAGTCACTTTGCAAGTTCCCTATACCTTCCCCTTCCACTAAATGACTGAGAGGGGGCTTACCTGTCTGCCTGTTGAAGCATGCTTGAAGGGAAGGGAAGGGAAGGGTTGCACCAGGATATGCTGGATATTCATATATGCAGTGTCCTTTAAAAAGACATGCCTGTGCATGACCCCAGGTTATGTTTATGTATGTCTCCAACACGATTTCAGGCTTTGGTTGACATCCTATTAGTGGCATATACAGGTGTATGTCTATGAATGTTAAATTTTAGTTCCTTCAGAGGCTGGTATTATCTTCCTCCCTCCACAAGAACCAAAGCACACCTCCAAGCCACTGAACCCTGATCATAGGCCATTCCATGCCTGGAGGGGAGCAAGGGGGGGATTGAAGCATGTCTGACTATGTCCCTGCAGCGAGACACAAAATGACTGTATCAGCTGTCAAGACCTCCAGAGGACCCTGCTGAAATTCAGTGGCTGATAACTTTGCATCTGGCTCCAAGGACATAGCCAGACATTTTTGAAACCTCATTCACTATCTTCCAGGTAGGAATGGCTGGATGTGTGTGTGTCAGCATCTCTACAGTAGTGTGCCAGTCTGTGTGTCAGCATCTCTGTGAATATGTCAGCATAGCACAGTTCTGCATGCAGATGAAATCCTGTTGATTAATCCCATCTTGAGTAGATCTACTGCATAAATTATTGTATGATGAATCAATATGTAGGTAAGTCCAACTGATTTAATAGGTCTAGTCTAGTGAGGACTAACAATAGGCTATCAGACTTTATCTGTTTATATTTAAGTTTTTAAATGTTTTTATTTGTTGTACATCATCTTGGCCGCCCTGGTGGGCTGAAAGACAGATAGATAAATAAATAAATAAATAAATAAATAAATAAATAAATAAATAGTAGTGGTAGTGGTGGTAATACTAGTAATAGTAACAATTACAGTAATACTTTGTATTCCACTTATACTGACTTAAAGAAAAGATGCAGTATAAGGTTGATTTGATGCAAAGGTATAGTTTCATCCAGTTCCTTGAAGATCCAGTCCCTTGGAGATGGGGGTTCTAACTTGGATCTCTAAGACATAATTTTCAGCTTTGTTCTGCTATTTATGCTTTCAGTACTCCAGTTGCATCATGGGAAGCCACTTTTGGGGAACTTTAACTCACACCATGAAACTTTTCTCATATGCCTGGGTGGTTTAAGAAACCTTTTATTTTTATATTAAAGTGTAATTCTTATTATTATAAAATAAGACAGAAAACAAAGAATATATTTTAGATCGGGAAAGTATTTGTTAGAAAAACAGAAAAATTATTTCCTGATTGTCTTGAATTGTGCTTAAGGCAATGATACATTAGCACTAATAAGGGAATGGGGTAAGAATTTATTAGGGTATGTGTAATGTTAATGGGTTCTGATGAATGTCACTTCACACATAGGATTTATTGTCAATTCCATGTAGGTAAATAATAGTGAAAAGAGGTGTAAGTCTGATTTAGGACGTTATCAGACAAGGGAAATTGGAAGTATAATCCAATGGCAATCCAAACACAATCATCGGGTTTAACGTTATTGCATGATAGACTACCACACGCAATTTTGGACAATGGGAAGTCAGTCCAAATGCAATCATGGGGTTTCACGTTATTGCGTGAGAGGTGATCACACACAATTTCAGGCAATGGCAAGCTATTTTCAGGCAATGGGAAGTCAGTTTGAATGCAATTCAAATTCATGTAAATTCACTGAACTAGCGAATTCACGTGAATGTTTCTGGCCCCACTTTCTTTTCATTCGAAATTAAGAGAAATTCCTCCCATGTGATAAACTCCTTAGCAGAAGATAGGATCTGCCTTTTTATTCCAGTAGCATTTACTCATTCAGACAGTGGGGATTTATACCTCCCATACATTATTCAGAATGCAAAGGCTGGTGATCCGTCTAGCAGAAGGCCTTGGATATTACAGATTAGAAGGTGGTCTTCCAGTCAAGAGTGTACTTTCTGCTTTGTAATTTGCATTTTTGAGCACAGCTATGATATTTCCAGATGTTTGATTCATGAAAGTACTATAGATAAAAGTAATACTTGTACATGTGCTTGTTCTAGGCACAGTTCTAACAAAGGAATGTTTGATCTGTTCACAGTATCTTGCTCCCCAAGAAACTCTTGCCTTATATTTGTAGATGCTGATTTCTGCTCCATAACGACTTTTCAAAATGACAGTTAAATGGAAATTCACAGAATGGAAACAGCAATCGAAGTGCCTGTTAGTAAATGCTTTGCATGTCAATGCAGAGGAAGAAGAAATGGTTGGGGGAAGCCTATTAATTAGATTAGTGTAGGAAATTCATCACCAGATATTGGCCTAAATCCTATTGTTAATCCTTACTAGAGGAAGCTCATTGAATCAATGGAATTTATCTATGTGGTCACTTACTTTTCAGCAATTGATTGAATGGGACTAGTCTTGAGACTAACCAAAGAATGTCAGCCATTGACTCCCATAATAATAATCAATTCTGGAGGCGGCTGACTTGCAGTCTAATATCTGACATTCCTCACCTTTGAATCAGAAGCAGAGACAGGATGAGAGCACAGGGCAGAAGCAGTGGTTTTTCTTTCAAACCATCTTAAACTCTATGAAATAAACAAACTATTTTCCATTTATAGCCTTAATCACCCCATTGGCATTTTATATCTTTTTGCTAAGAGCAACATCTTTGAACACTGCTACAAAAAAAGAAAAGATTTAACTTTATTGTCAACCATGTTCTAAGGGCGAGTGATTAAGAACTTCATTAGGAGCAAGCATGAGTATCCTTGGGTGAGGTCTGACTAAGACTTAATGCATATTTATGATGTTGATTAGGAGAGCTTCTTGAAACAAACTGGGTTGGTCAAATTAACAGCATCTGTTATGGATCCTACTGTTTCCTGGGCAGTTAGCAATTGCTACAACATTACAGAAGTGTTTGCAAACCTATGCGACAGTTATGCTGTTAGAATGATAAATAGAGAGTTTTACATAGGAATAATGAGACCGTGCTCTCCGAGTCTAGCGACAACAGAGACACTTTTAAGGGTAAGTATAGTGTGGAAGGTTCAGAGGCCAGGAAGTAAGAAAAATCCTTCAGGCAATGGCCCTTCTGGGATTAATTACATGCTCAGTACCAGTCTGTATACCTCCCTCTCTCCTTTTATGCCATAATAATGTGTTTCTACCCAAAGTATTAAAACTTTTCCCAGGCAGCTGCCTTGAAGCTCCAGCCAAGGTATTTCACAGGCTTGGCACTTCAACAGGGAAAATCAATTTGGTAAATTCTGCAACTCTTCATTTAAAGGAAATTTACTCAAACTCTTCTAAAGAAGATGTGATAGGAAAGATCACATTGAAAAAACACCCACTATTGAAATTACTCTCAAGAGTCAGACTACAAAGTGAGCTGATGAAGCCCCTCTTGGGACATTACGTACTTTAGATAGAGAAAGCTAGGGAGGGTACAGGGAAATCAAATGGTCTTATTAAAGTGGAGAAAGCAATCTATTTCACGGTAATGGCTGACATGCAACAGTAGCAATAGGATTCCAGAGCAACAGATAATTCCATGGAGTACTAGAAAGGTAGGAAACATGAAAGCAATGGAAGAAGAGTTTAACCTCACAAGGATTGTGAATAAAATGTGGAAAAACTGAATCAGCATTTTTAAAATTTCCTCAACACTTGCCAAGCAAATCAATTGGGCCATATTTACCTCTGAACCAGCCACTATCTATTCATATCAGCTAGTGCTGACGCATAGCAAAGGTTACACTAGACATGAAGTTAGACTTGTTGTTTTGTATTGTTAACAGCAGCTTCAGGGGCCTTTCACCATTACTTCAGAAGGAGGAAGGTACTTGCTAAAGAAGGGAAGAGTTAAAGGCCCAATGAGTTTGGGAACTCAGAACCACATCATATAGTGATGACCACCAACTTGGACAGCTTTAAAAGGTGTCTAGAAACTTTCCATCGAAGGTAAGAGTACCAGACCCTAGAGATCATGATGGCTATATATTACTTGCAGTATCAAGAACAAATTAAACACAAAAGGGGAATGCCTTTCCCCCAGATTAATCCATTTACCTTCTCACCATAAGATTTCTTCAGAAATGTGTGCCTCAGCAATCAGACTTACAAATTACAACCATGACTATCTTCCAATAACCAATCACAAAGGAAAGCCTACTAGATGCAATATACACATGCAAGCTAAGTCATGTGCTATGGCAAACACATGTCTTCGAACTCCTGAAACGAACATCTCTGCCAAAACATCTGCTCACAATCTGGGATTAATGTGACTAGTGAGACAATATTCCTCTGAATACCAGGTACTTAAGGGAGGGGAGAGAGCTATTGCATTCCTGCCCTGCTCACGGACTTCTCTGGTTGGCCACTGTGTGAATTGAATGCTGGATTAGAGGGAATGTCAGTTTGGTCCAGCCTGGCTTTTCTTCTGTGGCCCTAAACCCACATCTTGTCCTTTTTTATTCTGGAGAGAGAGAAGTAGGACCTTGCGCTTCTAGGACTGAGTTCTCTCACAAAAGAGGTGAGGTTTTCTCTCATCTGAAATGTATCTACAAATACACAAGGTGCATTCAAGAATCAATATTCAATAGTCCGAGTTGAAACACAGATCACATATTCAGTTCATGGATGCTATTTTGTCTTGGTGCAGGCCTAGCACAGTGCATGGTGTGAAGAAAAGATTCTTGAAAGGGAATGATTAGGTCTAGATGTGGTCATATATCATACATGTAATCATGCATAAATACTAACTTAAATGCCATTGATTTCAGTGAAACTAATCTAGGTATACATTCTGGGGCCCTTTCACACTATATTTCCATGAATCCTGGGATTTGCATTTTAGGAAGGAATATTTAGAATTCTCAGCCTGAAAACTCTAGTGTCTCACCAAACTACAAATGCTAGGATGGAGACATGGCAGCTAAAATTGAATCATAGTGCCATAACTGTGTATTATGAAAGAGTGTGTAGATCCAGTCCAATCTACTTTGAAAGACAAATGTGAATGGCTGGATCAGCAAATCAAATTTATATGGGAAAGAGGGGACCATTCTTTTTAAAGAGTGGCCTGTTTCAACTGTCATTTTCTTACTATCACCAGGGGAAACTGGGGATTTTAATAGTAACAAGGAATTCAAAAATAGCAGGTGATAATACAGATTCTAGCAGCTTCAGCATTTTTTTTTTAAATATAGCAATAAATGTAATAGCTGCATGGAACATATGCATTTTCAGCTTTCCTTAAAATCCAGGGTTTTTGAAATACAACCATAATCCTTGCTTCAGTCAGATCTTAGAAAAGTTCCTTTCTATTATTCCAGCTTCAATAATTTCTCAGGTCAAGGGATTCTGGGAATTATAGATTGAAAAAGAAAATGTCCAAGCTCAGAATTGCCCCAACTTTATTACCCTTGTTCTCACTTCTATGCACAGTTTTCCAAAGAATTCCTAGCCCCTTGCATATTGGACAATAACAATAATGCTTCTTAATCAGGTCTGACTCAAGATATTTTGAGAATTAGAAGAACTTGTTATCACTTCTCCCCTAACTCCTTGACCACCAGCAATAAAAATACTACAGAAATAAATTAAACAACCAATAATTAATTGCCTACCTTTTTATGATATCTTAAAAAGCAGCCTGAGATGGTTATCTGAACCTTTGTGTGCATGTGGAGTGGGGTGAGGGTGATCAGAATTTAAAAGTTCCATGGGGCAGGTCTACACTGGCCAGAATATTCTGGGTTGACCCCAGAGTATTTTGACCCTTAAAAATGCCCTGACTTCCTCTTGTTACCTGCATGTTCTGGAGCAATACTTGTCAACTGTCTACACAGTGTGCTGTTTGCTATCACCGTTGGTGGAGTAAATTGCTCCATATGAGCCAGAAAAAGGTGCCCAACATCAATGACTTGGCTGGGTGCTTCATTGTGATCTCAGAGGAATGATTTGCAGCAGCAGCAGCAGCAGCAGCAGGCACTGGAGTGCTCTAGATTTTCTTGGATGATTTTAAATGGTAACTCTTTTAAATTTGCTTTGAAGCAAGGATGGCCCAGATTTGCTTTGGGGCTGCTTTTCCTACCTGATACAGTCCACAGTTGAATCAGGCCTTTGGCTTTGTATTGTCTGGACTAGGTGATGTGAATATGGGGGAAAGTGCTGCAAATGGCCCATGTAGACATCCCCTTGCTTCCTGAAACCTGGAATGTAAGGACTACAAAGGAGGAGGTTAGCCAGTGCTTCACCTCCAAACAACAAGGGAATTGGGGAAAATACTAAAATCATTGCAAGAGCAATAGAGGCCATGTGATAGGGCCTGGACCTTGTAAAACATCCTAGCCTAGGCTTCCTCACAGAATTGAGTTATAAAAAGGTCTTATAGGAAACTACCTTCATCCTGTTGCTTTACAGTGTGACAGAAGCTAGTTCTAAATAACTTGCCCTGAATTATCAACCTAGGTTGCATTATCATAAAACACATTATCATTTCATAAATTGCAAGTTGCATTATAACATGAATGATTATGATGTTATTACAGAGGACAGACAGAAGCTAAAGGGGCACTGATGGGGTTGGCAGCTTGCCAATCAAAAAGGAAAGAAAGAAAGAAAGAGAGAAACATAAATAGAATTAGATCAGGAGTAGCAAAGGTGAGGCTGTATAAACTGCATGTGGCTCCAAACCAACCCCAAGCCCCCTCAATCCCTACAATTTTTAAATGGCAGGACAAAAATCAGATAATGTCTCTCATTTTAAAAATAGATTAATTGTCAAAAATGTTGTTTTCAGGGGCATTTAAAGGGGGGAAAATCCCCCCCCATATATAAAATAATCAGCAATAAGTGAAATAATCAGCAAAAAATGATAGAAATGCAAAACCACTTCTGAATATTTCTTGCCTAAGTAAGCCCTATGACTTGAAGACACACACAAACACACACACACACACACAGAGTTACTCAGCCCGAGAATGAGTGGATCTCATATCCCCTCCAATATTTCACAGATGAAAATTGGGCATATTTGGCCAAGCAACATCAAAGATGAGAAAAATTACCTTATATACTCGACTATAAATCGACCTCATGTATAAATCGAGGGCAGATTTTGGCGGCAAAATTATGGATTTTGACCCCTTGGCTAAGTCGAGGGTAAAACTTAGGTACATACAACAAAGGATCTAAATTATGAAGCAAAGGAAAATCATGCCAAAAAACCTACAGGCATAACCGTTTTGGCTCAACGGTTGGATGGAAGAGAAAGTAAAGGGAGGACAGTGCTTTCAAGACAAATTGCACTCTTGCCTTTCACAAGGGGATGGTTCCCTTCTGAATAAAATTTAAAGTGTACTATTTACATTGACCCATGGATGAGTTGACCTAGGTTTTTGGGGTCATTTTTTTTTACTAAAGTTTCTAGACTTATACGTGAGTATATACAGTAGTAATGAGAAGGTGCACACAAGCTAGGAGAGGCTGTGGCAGTTTGTTTTTGCTTGAACCTACTGGGAAGAGCAAGATTCCACCATTTCCTCTCCTTTACAGCTTGCTGAGTTAACAGAGTGCAAATAACTTTTGCACTTTGAACTCAGCAAGTGAAGTAAGATGAGGGCAAAGGAGGAATGTGGGAGAAGAGAGAAACCCCGACATTTTAAAAGTATCTGATGAGATGACATAAATGTGGAGAAAAGGCAGATTGGAGAATTGGCAACATTCAATCAAAGTGAGCCTGGCAACAGCAAATGGGAGCATAGCCAAGAAAAGGTGGGGTCTACTCCTAGGAGCAAGTATAAATAGGCTGAGTATTAGGAGTGGGGAAGTAGATAGGGAATTGGATAAGGATCAGTTAGAGACAGAGTTCTGAGTTAGAGGTTTATTAGACCCTGAGGGGAGAAGGCATAAAGTAGCAATGAAGTTTTAAAGTTCAGAGTCTAGTCAAAAGTCATAGGTGAAACTGTAGCTGTTTAAGCACATGAACACTGTGTCAACTCTGAATCCACCAGAAGAGAGATACTGTAACCTACTATTGAGTAAATAAAGTTTTCTTTTGTTTTGGTTCAATGTGTGGTCGCTTGAGGTATTTTAAGAAACTATAAGCTAAGAACTACCAGGGGTTAATAATACAGTGGTGCCTCGGGTTACGAAATTAATTCATTCCGCGGCTAATTTCGTAACCCGAAAAACCTTCGTAAGCCGAATTGCCATAGGCGCTAATGGGGAAAAAAGCCGCGGCTTTGCCGCGGCTCCATTTAAAACAGCGCCGGAGTTTTTTCGTAACCCGAAAAAACTTTCGTAACCCGAAACAATAAATCCCTATGGGATTTATTCGTATCCCGAAAAATTCGTAACCTGGGTATTTCGTATCCCGAGGTACCACTGTACTTTTATTGCTCAGACCACTCAAAATAGTGAGTGTCCTATCATCCTACAGAGTGGCCCAGAGGTAAAAGAAAGATGTGGGAGTCACTCAAGCGAGGGATCCAAGTTCGAGGGTCTCATTGTGCAATTTGGTGACAGCTAGGGAGCTGGCCGTCACATACTGGGGACAGTAATTGGATAAAAAGACCCATTGTGCTGCCATCTGAGAAAATTAGTTGGATGAATGAGACTCACCATCACATCAGTGGTGGCACACAATGAAAAGGAGTGAAAAACTTTGAGAGATTTTGGCAGTGCCATGTTAACAACTTCACAAAAAAGTTAACTGGACCTCTCCCTGACAAACTGGGGCCTCTTGACTAGCCTAAAAGGACTGATAAAAGAATTGGGAGTGCAGTGAAAACCTCCAAAAGAAGAGGACCTAATACTCTATTTATACCAAATGTCTCACTTCATTGTCTAACATGGCCTATGGATGGAGTCATGGCATTCATGTGATTCAGGCTATTCACAGCAATAGTCTGCATTTCCTTCTACAAACGAATGACAACAGCAGATACTCACAGTTGTGGCATACTGAATATCTTTCCAAATGGAGGTTTCGCGAGAAAGATCTGAAGCCTCAAAGAGGTTCTCTAAGATCACCTCCCCGATCATGTCATGCCGGGAAAACCTGTCGAAGTCAAAGACACTAAGATGGAGCTTCCTGTCAGTCAACTCCTCGTATGGCACAGGAAACTGAAAGGACTCATCAAAGGTGGGGTTGAGAGTTTTCCTATGTACACGTGTTTGGAACTTGCGCTTCCTGTCTGGCAAGAGGTAGATCTTGACATAAGGGTCCGAACTTCCACAGAGATCCTTGGCAGGCAAGTCAAAAGCCTTGACGATCCGCACAATAAGGGTTTCATTCTCATAGTCATATTTCAAAGCAAAATTTATTTTCCCACAAGTTTTTTCTGCTTCTTTCTTTGGATCTTCGGAGTCTACAGATTTCTGTTTATATAGCTCTGGTTTGATTCGGCCAATACAAGTTGGCTGCTCTGCTGCAAGTGGTAGTTCTGTGCCATAGTCCATGCTGGAAACATGCATCTGCCTGGGAAGGTGCCTCTTGAAAGAAATGTGCCTGCAAGAGATAAGAAGAGGAGAGTGTCTTATATGGTAGCAGGTGGCCTTCTCTCCTTTCTGAACCCTTGGCTCAGTTTGAGATATAGAGGATAATGTGATGGAACATACTGCTTTTTTAGAATCCTGCATTAATCAAATATGGTTTACAGATGGGAATGCAGTGTTGTAGTAGAGTCAGCACTCACAGGATCAAAACCCTGGGGCATCACTTGCCACCATTCCTTAATTCCTTTGTTTATTCTGAGGAAAGTACAGACTACACCAGGCACAGACACTCAAAAATCCTTCTTTCTGACTACAGTTTTTATAATCCCCATCCATCAAGACCAAATATCAGGGATTACAGGAGCTATAGTATATGTGCAGGATGTTACTTGCCTACTCATTGTCTATATTGACTTGCAACAAGACTCCAGGCTTTTAAATAGAGATCTTTCCCAGCCCTATCACAGAGACTAGCACCTTAGTATAAATACCAGAGACTGGGCTGGGGAGTTCTTGCATGCAAAATATGACACGTACTACCCGGCTAGAGTGCTTCCAACAGCTACTGAGAATAATACCTCCTGGATGGGGTGCTTCCCATCAAATATCTCCTGGGGAGTCTGGAGCTATTCCTGCAGTTTGGGAGGCTACCATAAACTTATATTAGAGCTTCCTAGCTAGAAACTGATCATCTGTAAGTTCAATTGCTTGCAATGAAAGAGGAAATTTGATGATCATGAATGCAAGAAACTCATCAGATTCAAATTACTGCTCAATCAATAAATTCAAAACCATTTTCCTCCTCCTCTCTTTATAAAGCTCTTCCGGCGGGCATACCCCCCTGATCCTGATTAAGACACCTTGTTATCTGTCAGATTGATTCCCTGTAATTGACCACTGTACCATGTTTTGAATTTTTACTGTTCCTGGATTGTGATTGTATTTTAAGTATTGTATTTTACAGTATTGCATTTTATGATTGTATTTATGGTTTTAGCAGTAACCCGCCTCGATCCGAAGGGAGAGGCGGGGCAATATAAATATTGCCCCGCCTTTTATTATTATATATTATATTTTATTATTATAAAGTTTGTACAATCTGTTTTGCTAGGGAACCAGAATGCCTTTTGTTCCCAGTCCTACAGTGGGCCTGCCCTCTATGGCTGTAATGCGCCTGCTCATTGTACAAACTCAAACACCATGGAAATTATCAGATGAGGAAAAAAAGCTGGGAGTAGAAGGCATACTCCTATCATAATTGCACAATTGCGTTGAAGATTTTCAGACAATCGCACTCATCCAAGACTTCTCCCATGAAGATTTGGGAATTCTCCTGCAACTAAACCATTCCCAGGACTTTCCCATGAATTGTTTGTTGCTGGATCTTCATGGGATAAGTCCTTGATGAGCATGACATCATCTGAAAATCTTCAGTGTGATTGCACAATTATGCCAGGAGTATGCCTTTTACTCCTGGCTTTTTCCTGTCAGATAATCTGCAGCGAAGGAGTGGGATGACTTTCCTGCAAGGGGAAATTCTGATTATTCCTTTTGTGAATCTTTCTGGTGTCCTTCATGAATGGCTATAGACTCTCCTGGTGTATTTTGTGGTATGTTGAAAGGGAATGAAAGGGAAGCACACAGAAGCAGAAAGAGAAAGAGAGAGAGGCCTGTTACAGACAGCCAAAATAAAGCTGCTTCGAGTCACAGTGGAGGTATGGTGTTTCAATGATGCATGCGTCCTAAGAGTCCAGAAGCCACACCAAAGCCACACTCCAGTCCTTAGGGCTGGAGCGTGGCTTTGGTGCGACTTCTGGACTCTTAGGACGCATGCATCATTCAAATACCATACCTCCACTGTGACTCGAAGCAGCTTTATTTTGGCTGTCTGTAACAGGCCAGAGAGAGAGAGAAGAAAATACATACAGTCATCCCTCCATTTTCATGGGGGATCCATTCTGGACCCCCCCCCATGGAAATTCACAGATATCCAATCCCCATTGGCTTGAATGGCTGTGCACTCCTGCGTATGGCTGTGTGCAAGAGCTGCAGGCGCATGCACCATTTCATCCCTCCCTGCTTGCCGGTCCAGGAAGGACCGAGACCATGGACTTGAAGTCCGTGAAAATGGAGGAACAAATGCACAGATATAGATCAGATATACAAAAAGATAAGAGCAGGCATGATGTAGTGGTTTGTCTAAGATGTTGGGAGACCAGTGATTAAATCCCTACTCAGCCATAGAAACCCACTAGGTAACCTTGGGCAAGTCTCTAAAGCCTAAGAAGAGGGCAATGACAAACCTCATGAATAAATTTTGCCAAGAAAATTGCTACAATAGGGTTGTCATAATTCTGAGTTGACTTGAAGGTACATAATAACTGCAAAAATAAAATGATTCCCAAAAGATAATTTTGAAATGATGGAGAAGGTTGTTTATGCATCTCCATGTGGTAAAACACTCACCTATTACCCAGTTTTAAAACCACTGTGGGAGAGAGAAGTTTACATGCTATTAATGTCATAGGCTATGTCTGCACAGGCCAAATAACATGTCCTTCCCCTGTCCTCATAGAGATAAGTCAGGACGATGCAGGGCACAATCCCCCATTCTGGTGTAAACTGTCTGGATGATGTATGGCCAATTCAGCACCAAATCCACCCTTCTTCAGTTGGCCCTTCTTATACACGGATTTTTTATATACGGATTCAAGCATACACGGTTTGAAAATGTCCAAAAAAAGTATAAATTTCAAATATCAAACCTTGATTTTCCATTTTTTATAAGGGACACCATTTTGCTATGTCATTATATTTAATGGGACTTGAGCATACACAGATTTTGTTATCTACGGGGGATCTTGGAACCAAACCCCAGCGGATAACAAAGATCCACTGTAGTACCCTCTGTGCCAGAAATAGCTCTACTCATTGAACTTGGACGTGCAGATGGCACAAAATTTCCTTTCACTTCATTTTAAAACAATTTCACAAGTTTCTTCATATTCAGAACACAGGGTACTGGAGGATTCTAAAAACCGAATATAGGAGAAAGTAATTCTAAAAATTTTCCCATCATTTCTCAACCCATTTCCCTTCCCAGCCATTGGGATGGGAGTTCCTCCACACTGTCCATATTTTATAAATAAAAAGGGAAGAGAAAAAACACACTCAGCAAAAAGGCCACAGATATTTATTTTCCTGTTGCATCACAATTCCCAGTGAATGCCTAGTTTACACAGGTTTATGGACTACAACTTCCAGAATTCTCCAGACAACATGGTCAGTAGCCATGTTAGCTGGTGAGTTCAAAAAATAGTACAAAAAAATTAAACATTTCCAAACTGTGGGTTGAAGACTGTATTGCAGTGACATTTTCTCACAGTTCTAGCAAGTGCTACTCTATAAGTTGTGAGTTCCTGAAGAACTTTTCTAATTGAATTTGAAACAATTTTATATTCACAACCTCCTCTTTTAATATCTTCTGTGAGTAAATTTAATGGATGTGAATGACTAAAGAAATTTCAAAGAAAGAATTGCAGGTATACAGGACAGTCAATGTGGTATAAAGGTTTGGATGATTGATTAAATTTATATTCCACCATTCTGCCAAAATGAGTGGTTTACAACAATTTTAAACTGATTAAGGTAAAACATTATTTTGCAAATGTTAAAAAAGAATTAAATAATAGTATTATTTTTAAAAACATGATTTAAAACAGCTGAAAACACTCAAGAAAGCCAACGTGGTGTAATGTTTTGAGCACTGGATTATGACTTGTGAGATCAAGGTTCTATTTCCTACTCGGCCATAGAAACCTCTTTTCCTAATCCTTCTGTGGTAGAAAGGATATGGAGCCCACATTCCCTTCCAAAAGTGAAGCCTGATGCCTTAATCTCCAGGACTGGTTGACTATATCTGTGTTGCAGGGCATGGCAGCAGTGTGGACAACACGAATATTGGAAAGTGGTGGTTTGCTTCCTGCTTCAAGTGGTTGGCTGCTTTAACTTAGTCTTTCAATGATGAAGAAAAGAATAAACAACGGAAGGTAATATTATTGTTTCATACACTCAAGAATTAATAATAGCATCAGTTACTATAAGATGTGCTGGCTAAGATATTAATTTATGTGCTAGCTCAGCCATCTCCAAACTGATGCCCTTCTGGTGTGCTGAACGAAGACTCCCATGTTATACTGGCACCAAATCAGAGAATGCTAGCACTTCGAGAAGTTCCTTTTTCTGCTACAAATCCTTGAATCCCTCTAGTGAATTCTGTGAGCAGTAGTCCAAAAAAGTATATTTTCTAAGCTCTAATGATGACTGGTCTAGATAAATTAATTGAAGATAATTCTGTCAATGGCCAAATCAACTACAATGGCTAGATATAACCTTCAGGTTGAGAGGCATTATGCCTCTGAATCCCAGTTGTGTGTCTATGCACCTCCAAGTCACCTGTCAACTTATTGTGACCTTATGGACTATCACAGGGTTTTCTTAAGCAAGAAATACTCAAAAGTGGTTTTGCCAGTTCCTTCCTCTGAAATATAGCTCACAGCATCTGGAATTCATTGGTGGTCTCCCATTCAAGTACAAATCAGAGTTGACCCTGCTTAGCTTCCAAGATCAGATGGGATTTGGTGACTTTAGGGCAGCCTTTCTCAAATAGTGGGGCGGGCCCCCCCAGGGGGGCGCGAGACTTTATAAAGGCGAGGCTCTGTTATGCAGAGATGTACTTATAACAATTTTATATACAAATGATACTATTTACAGTCGCGGGGGGGCGCGAAATGTTTTCTTCTTCCTGGGGGGGCATGACAGAAAATAATTGAGAAGCACTGCTTTAGGGTATTTAGGCCTGAATCCTAGTTACTGGAGGGCAAACAAGATGTCATGCTTTACTTGCTGCCTTAACAGAACTGATCAGATTTGAAATGAGATGTTGGTTTAGATAGACTGAATCAGCAAGACTCTTCTTCTGGTTTTGTGTCAAAAAGCAGGAAAATTAACTGGGCAAATCCTGCCCTGACTGACATCTGGATATATCTTCCTCCTTTACCATATGTCTAAGTGCAACAAAGATAAAGCTATCCCCTATATCAGCTGAAAGATGATGCAAATGAGAGATTAGTGTCAATGACCCTTGGAAAGGGGATTCTCAGAGTCTCCAGATCTCTAAAGATCCTGACTTTCATTGTAATGAATCCTCCCCATGTACCAGCCCTCCATTTGAGATCTGAGTGAATGTGTGGCCCTGAGGCAATGGCTGATCTTGAACACTGAGATGCAGCTCCCCCTAAGCCAGTGCAGTGAGTGATATGTCAATTCCGTTTATCTAATTATTCCTGCTTTGAGCCACATAAGCAAGAAAGAGAGCAAAAGGCTGTAATTCCATCTGACAGTCTGCCACGTCACTGATATGTCTCCCTGCCTCCCTGAGTCCTAACAAAATTAAAGTGGCCACAAGCATATTGACAGCTTGACACAATGAGGTCAAGTCACTGTAACAGGGTTTGAATCTTTTGGTGAAGATCAAGGTCCCATGGGGAGACTGGCATAGTATGTCAGCTGGTTCACTATCAAAGCAACCTTTGGCAGAGACCAGCATTGAGGGGGGGTGTATCTTCCAGGGCCAGGAAGTGTATGTCAGCCAAAGGTTTAGTGTAACAGCCCTTTTGTGTGAGATCACTCAGTGATTTACAAAGTATCAAGAAGATATTCAAGATAAGAGGATTGCTACAGACTTCTGCAGGAGAAGTGGCTCACAGTGACAGACAAAATTTTAGGATTTGACAGACTACAACTAGATCTCTGCACTACTACAAACCTTCCCAGTTTTATCACAGTAATTTGCAGATTAATCTACCTTAGATGTAACTCTACAAATGTGTTAATTTTAATTATTTCTCTTCCTTAACAAGAAGGCATAACTAAATTACATTGTATATGTAATTTATTCAGGAATAATTTCACTTCTTGTTTAAAGTTTTAAAGTTTAAAGTTTTAAAAAAAGATTTTTGAAGTTACATTTATAGCCACACCCTTGTAATATGGCCTTACTACATGATGGCAAGGTATACTTTGATGTTGTTGTGTTTGTAGGTGTTGTGGCAGGGGTATATTTTGTTGTGTTGTGTGTTTTCAAGTCATTTCTGACTTATGGCATGCGAATCACAGGGTTTTCTTTGCAGAATTTGTTCAGAGGGGGTTTGTCCGTACCTTCCTCTGAGGCTGAGAGTGTCTGACTTCCTCTGAGGCTGAGAATGGTTTTCCATGGCTGAGTGGATAGCTGAATCCTGGTCTCCCAGTGTAGCCCAACACTCAGACCACTGTCTCAGAGTCTCAGAGGTATACTACATGTTTCAAACACTGGCTTTTGATCTGTATCAGACTGCTGCATTTGGGTGAATTTAAAAAAAGGACAGCTAAAAATAATTGTTTTAAGTGCTTCCAAGAATAAGAGAGCCAGTATGGCATAGTGGTTTGAGTGTTGGACTGTGATTCTAGAGACCAGGGTTTGATTCCCAGCTCAGCCATGGAAACCCAATGGGTGACCTTGGGCAAGTTATACTCTCTCAGCCTCAGAGGAAGATAATGGTAAACCTCTTCTGAACAAATGTTGCCAAGAAAACCTCATGATAGGTTTGCCTTAAGATCACCATGATTTGAAAATGACTTGAAGGCACACAGCATGTGCACACACTCACTTCCAAGAAGCAGGAAAAACACAAAAATGTACTTTAGAAAATGATAACTATTTTTTTTGGAGGGGGGGAGGGCTAAGAACTTCAGCAAGAATCCTGTTGGTGTCTTACACGTATATACTTTCCCCTACAGAAGTGGCTCGACATTTGTGTCTGTGCATTCAGACACATATTTGGGCATATCACCCACTGCATAAAGTTGCCATTGAACACAAGGGTGTGTAAAAGAAACATAACTCCATGTAACTCTACACACTCCTGATGTTGAATTTTGACCTATAACTGTAACTGAATACTTTAAAAAAATAGTTTTCCAGACTCTGCTGATTTCACTGCAAGATGGTTTATGTGACAACATATTGACCCTAAAGTACTGTGAGTTAAGTGGGCATTGTGTGTGTCACACTGTGAAACAATTGTCTGAGTGCTTTGTTATGAGTCCTCTATAGAGCTCATAAATCACTACAGCAAAATTCATGTGGAACCCTAAAAATGAACATACTTACTGAACAATACTGCACAATTGTATGCAGATATATTGAGAAATAAGTCCCTTGTAAGTCCTGCATAACATTTTACAGGAAGGGCAGGAGACCTTTGGCCCACGATATGTTTGTCCTACAGCTCCGATCAGCCTCACTTAGTAGGGCCAATGGCATGTGGATTGATGCAAATCTCTGAGACCAAAGGCAACCAATCCTCGGAAAAGCTATCTTATTGAGGTCTATATTTTTTGAACCAGCTCCTACTCCTTCAGATTGTAAGAACTGTTTAATATTTATTAATTTATAAATGCATTCTTCATTTTTTAAAAAATGCAACAGACCAGAACATGGCTAGTTTTCTCGCACTAATAATAGTAATTCTTCACTTGCAACACTATATGATTAAAAAAGGATTTGACGACATGATGGACCAAACAGACGACCATTTGGCTAGCTATAAATTACGTACATTGCACTTATCCCAGCCAGAGGTGTGAAAAAATCTAGTCACAGCCATTATCATTGAATGTCAAAATTCTGCTTTGCCTTATGAGAATAAATGTTAGGAAATGTTAAGGAAAAAAGCAACATGGGATATACAGTGAAAGAAATAAAACTTGTATGTGAGAGTCAGGATGACTCAGCAAAAGCAATTAGAAGCCACACAGGTGTAAAAGGTAATGTAATTAACAAGTCCTAAATGCCAAGGACAAAAATGCAAAGTGGATAATTGAACACACCTGAGAATTGTTAAAGTGGACAAGGTGAGATGATGAAATCATTAATTGTGAGATGAACCAAGAGAACCAATGAGAATGGTTGCACACGCCCACTGGGTGGAAACTGACAAGTGTGGGTGGTGTTTTGCAATGACTATAATAATGGCTATGAATCCCAATGTATTTTGTGGGTAGTAGTGAGGAGTTGTATTGGATAGTTTTGGAGCTGTATATAGTAGAATAAAGTAGATCTTTTATATAAGACTACTGAGTTGTCTGGTGTCTTGGGTGAAGCTACAAGAGCCAGCTGGATCCTGAAGAAGGGTGAAGACTTCTGTGGAAGCAAGAGTGAGAAGGCTTGGAGAGTTTGTCAGGGTCTTCAGCCTATTCTCTGTAACTCTGCTGCTTTAGAGCAAAGCTTTAACCACTGGCCAAAACTGGTCAGCGCCGGTGCGTAACAAGGTGGTGAGTTCGAGCCAGAGGTGAAGAGCTACAACTCCCATCATCCCTGACAGTTATATGGTGCTCTCACTAACTGGGATGAATGAGTATAATAGACAAAAAATAACTTATTGCTCATAGCAATGAATGTACCTTTATATATAACAATATACACCATGTATAACAATGAAAAATGAGGGAAATAATATTAGGAAATTTCCTAGATTATAGGATTCCAGTATTGATGCTAATTTTCCCAATGCCCCAAACTTTCTTAGTAAATAGCTCTTTGGGAATCCTGCTTCATACCTCTTGTAACTTGGCAAGAACTCGATCATGTTAATTTAGTTTGCATTAAGAAAATGTTGTATGTGAATCTCATCCTGTCTTTCAAAGCCCTTATCAAACAGTTGAAATGCAGAAAGCAAGACCAATATATTTAATCTCTAATTTCTTCAGGAAATATTTTATTTGTTGTTCTTCATAGATCCTCTCTAAAACAGTTCCAACTGCCTTCTCAATGCTATTTGCTTTTTTAAAAAATGATTTCATGGTGGAATTATTGATTGAAACTCCAGGTATGACAGCATGAAACATACCTTATATAGTACCTCCAGAGCGTTACACTGGACAGTTAGAACTACTATTAAGCATGTAAATAGCATTTCATTCTCCAGAACTTGGAAGTAACACTTTACAAGTAATGATATTAACTGCAGTGTATTCCTTTTTGTAGTAACAAAGGTATGATACCATTACTTTTATGAAATAATGAAAAAGTTGGCAACATTGTCATAATTTTGTCTAACAAGTAAAAGATAAACTAATTTCCAAGTAGTGAAGTTTTTAATTTTAATTTAAAAAAAATGTATGTGAGAGACAATGTGGTATAGTGGTTTGAGTATTGCACTAGGACCCTGAGAGGTCAGGATGTGCATTTCTAGTCAGCCATGGAAACCCACTGGGTGACTTTGGGCAAGTCACATTCGGTCAACCTCAGAAGAAGGCAAAAGCAAACCATCTCTGAACAAATTTTGCCAAGAAAACCCTGTGATAAAGTTGCCTTCAGGTTGCTATAAATCAGAAATGATTTGAAGGGACACAACAACAACAACAACAACCTGCATGTACTAGTTTTTTTAGTATAACAATCCAGTTATGTCCTTCTGGTAATCTGTTCCTGAAAAATTGCCATTTCTATAGCTCCCCCTTCTCTTTTCAGACTAATCATAAGATTTTGGCTAGAAGTCCACAAATTCAAGCTAAAAAAAAACAATAAGAAAATTATAGCACTCAGGAAACCTGGAAGTCATGTCAACTCCTAGTTGCTTTTATATTTTGTTCCTCTCACTGTGTTTCTTCATACCTGGTGGAGAAATAAATGCATAGCACAAGCCTACAATGGAATGCATTCCATCTCAATCCAGAACTGAAGTAACTCTATACTATTTGAAAACAGTGACATCCCTTGAGTGACATTCAGATGGATTATGTTCATGTTTTATTTGAAATAAATTATCCCATTACTGCAGGTGGATACGATCATTACACAGTGGACCTAATTGTATCTAGCTGGAGTCAGGAAATTCCTGTTGCTCTTCTGTTCTTGTTTAACAGACACAATAAAAATATTGTTTAATCTCCTGACCGGTGTGTCTCTTTAGCTCTCCATTACAGCTATAAAAACATATCTAATTTATCTTGAAGTGCTTGATTGGTACACATTTCTTGCCAGCAACAGAAGGTAAAGAGATAAAGAGCAGAAATAACCTATAGAGCAAAATACAGATATAAACATTTGAGCATTCACTATACATTATATGTCTACCTTAGTTGCTGGAGTTACATCTACATCTGAAGAATAGATGGGGACTAAGAAGCAAAAGTAGCCCAGGAAAGTAGGGCAGGGCAGGAAAGTGACTACTAATCTCTGTGATCTTTGTGAAGAACTTCCTCCATTTTCATCACTTTCCTGTAAAAATGACATGAACAGATAGAAATTCAAGGATAATTCAGCACTCACCTGGTCGATGATGCAGGCTCTGTTGTTTGTCTTTGTATCCGTGTGCGCCTCATGAGATGGTCTTTCATGGACATCTGTACTTCAGCTGGAATATCTGGAGATGTGTGACTGATCTTCACAGCTGCCTCTAAGAAGCCAAGAGTCCCTGTATCCTTTAACTTGTCAGCCATGGTCTCTTTGTTGTGTTCTGCTGTGTATTGGGAGTCAGGGATATTAGTTGAGATGGTCTTGTTTCTCCAAGGCACCCAGCACAGCTTCCAAAAGAGAAAGAGAAAAACTGCCACCAGAGCCAGTCCACATACAATAACTATCACTGCAAGAAGGCTGATGGAGAGCTCTAGAAGTCAGGATACGACAACAGTGACAAACAGGGGTGTTGGGAAAGAGGGTCGAGATGTAAGAAACAAGGTGGAAAGCAGGGGAGGGGGAGAAAAGAAAAAAAAGTATGTGAGACTCCCAAAAGAACATGGATAGAGATTTTCAAAATGGTGTCTATTCCCCCCCCCCCTCACTTGCCTTGCTAGTGAAAAGAAATATAGACGATTGTGAAGAGGAAAAAACCAATCTCACACCCCAAACCTTTTCTGATTCTGCTGGAATGATCTGATTCCTTCAAACTCCTTCATGACCATTTTTTTTTAAAAAAAAGATTAAACTAGGTGTTTAGCCATGCCAGCTAAAAGAAGGTTGAACATGGGATAATATATATAGAGAAAAACCGTTTTACAATATATACACATTATTCTGCCCTTGTTCCTGGTGTTAATTTGGAATAATATCTCCTCCTTTAAAGTGGTTCTTTCTTTGCAATATAGTACCTCAATATCAGAAGCAGGAAGGAAATCCTCCTTACAACTTCATCACTCTGATTTTGAATACAACAGAATAATAGAAGGGTGTTAAGGACCAACTGATCAGATTCACTGCACAGTATATTGAGTTCTTGTCTCTTAGAGTGGGAAATAATTCGTGGTCTTCTGGGGAAAATCTGGGAGTTGTAGTTAAACAGCAACAACAAATACAACAACAATAACACTTTTCCCAAGTTTTAGAAATGAGGATTAAGAAATGAGCATGTACAATCCTTTCCAGTATAGCAATCTATTCAAACAGGTTTGCAAAATAATAATTCACTTTTGTTATTTTTAAAGCCTTTTCAGCTATTCCCAAAAATGTGATGCACAGGTTATGGTTAAGATTGTTTGACTTAACGTTTTATGAAGAAAACAAAACCAAAATTCTGTGCCAAGCTAGCCAACATTCTGTTATGAGCAAGGCTGGATTCTGTAACATGTGGAGCAATGCCAACACATATGTGTGCTTTGCTTTTTTTGGGGGGGGGGGTATAATTTATTTCACTTCAGACATCAAGATTTTGCTTTAAAAACTTCCAGGTCTAGTGCTACATTCTACATCTTTTCTGGGCTTTTGAAAACTACAGCATACACCTAGCTGATTGAAAACAGCGTCTACGAATTTTTAATCTTGGAAAATGTGTCATTTTATCCAGCCACTAAATAGACGTTTTTGTGGCCATTGCAAATATTAATTCAATGTTCTACAGCCTTTGTCAAACAGAAAGAATTGATTGTCATTTGAGTTTTGCTAATACACTGGTGCCTCGGGTTACGAAATTAATTCGTTCCTCCATTCCTTTCGTAACCCGAAAATTTCGTAACCCGAAAAGGCTTTCCGTTAGCACTGGAAAGCCTATAGCTGCACTTTGCAGCATTTGAATTTTGCGCCGAAATGAATTTCGTAACCCGAAAAATATTTCGTAACCCGAAACAGTTTTTGCCAATCCAACTTTTTCGTATCCCGGAAATTTCGTAACCCGATCATTTCGTATCCCGAGGCACCAGTGTATCAGTGTACAGAAAGGAATGCTAGGGTTTAGTTATATATTTTTTGATATCTTTTACAATCAACATGGAGCACACAAAAAGGGGCAGTATGAAAATTTAAACCATACCATACTGAACTGGAAAACAGCAATATGAAGATGTCAAAAAGATCCTGAAAACAAGATGCCTCCACACTGAAATGTCAAAATAAAAATTGCCACAATGCCTTTTGGAAGAAAAAAAAGGAAGGAAGGCTGTCACTGCAAGATGGGTATTTTGACACCAAACATTGTTTCCTATGGTCTGAAAAAAATAGATTGAAATAATAATAAAGCAACTTTTAAAGCATCAGCAAAAAGAATATGTGCTAGAAAATGCAGGTACAGTGTGAAAAACATAACTTCTGTGGAAAGAAATCCACAAAAATTTTGTTGTGAATGATGCAAAAGCTTCAAAGTCCAGTCCTCAGATTTTCCATGTAGAGTACAGCTGCCACTCAGGGTAGGCAGTACTACTACTGAGCTAAGTGTATCAGTGGTATGACTCAGTATAAAGCAACTTCCTGTGTCCCCGGGCAATCTGAAGTTTTCCTCTAGTACATAGTACCATCAAGCCAAAGGGCTTGTCCAGAATTATAGTGACAGAGCCATGTTATTTGTCATAAGCCACTTTGTCAGGGTGGATTCCGTTGCCTGACAGTACAAAACAGTTTCTTCAGGCAGAAAATGCATCCCTTAAGGGCCAACAAATTGTCAGTTATGTAAATTAAAATTATACTTTCTGGAGGTGGGAGACATTTGTTTTTTCTATTTCAGCTTCCAACATTTCTTACCAGAGCTTGGGGAAAAACATCTTTCGCTATAAATCTCAGAATTTCTCAGCCAGCATATGAGTTATATTCCCCAAAATGTAGCATTTCAAAGGCTCTAGTTTGGGTCAACTGCAGTAGAACAAAATGGCAAATGAGGTGGCAGAATGAATGGTGCCACTTCTCACAACAGATGGGGAATACCATTTTTTAATTTTTAAAAAAGCTCCCTCCAAGTAGAAAAATTATCACATTGGTAGGAAAGTCCAACCTCTTTGCCTGTTGTGCTGGTTTCCGTTTGTGGGAACTTACAATATCTAGTGTAGAGATTCATCTAGACTGGAGAAATAATGAGTTTGGCACTATTTTAAGTGCTGTAGCACCATCCTATTGAATCCTGAGATTTGTAGTTTTACAACATCTTTAGCATTCTATGCCAAAGAGTGCTGGTACCTCACAAAACTGCAAATCTCAGGATTCTGTAGGATGGAACTATGACAGTTAAAGTGGTGTCAAACTGTCTTGTTTATACAATGTAGATGCACCTAGGGTCACTTTAAAAATGTGCTCCATCTACCCACTTGGAGTCTGAACTGGGATAGTCCATTTTATTACTTTCTGCCATTTCATCTATATGTGGACCAGGTGTGAATCTGGTGGAATGGATAGAAGCTAAATTAGTCATCTAGCTTAGTCTAGCCATGACCATAGATAAATCACAATCTTTTTCAGCTGTTTGACACATGAGTTTTCTTCACTTGTCAATATCGAATAGCCCTGCCCAAAAAAACACAAAAAAAAAACAGGCAGTACTTCATGTAGAAAGCTCACAGTACAGCCCTTTCAATTCCTCCTTAATTCTTAGCATCTGTTAAATTGGCTGATTTTTAAACTGTTGTTGTAGCTGTAGAATTCTGACTTTTGCTAGTTTCAAAAATTAATTGGAAAGTTTATAAATTGAGAACTCCATTTATAAATGGGAAAATTTGTTTGTTCTCAAGGTTGCTACCCAAAAAGAATAGAAGGCTGCCTCGATGCTTTTTGGAGAACTCTTTAACATTGTGACATAATATAACTTCCTTTGGGGCATTGTCCAAGTCACTGCAGATTTGCTGGACTGTTGACTGCATTCTGGCATCACTTCATTTTTTTTATTATTTAATTTTTTACATTTTGTTTGTTGACTTTAATAATGAAAGGGCATGGGAAATGAAACTGTCTGCTGCTCCTCTAATAGATCATAATGATAAGCCAGACCAATAAATAGGGTTTTCTGGAAAATAATTGTGTAATTATCCTCAACACTTTTCTCATTCCAACCCCCACTCCTGAAATAAAGATCATGCACTTCAGCACAACTGTAGTTGCTAATGCGTAAGAAGGTTTAAAAAATGTAGTCCTGTAAAATCTTCAGGGCAGAGCTGACTTCTTAAAATGCTGGATGGATCTGCTTCATTCCTCCTTTGCCTTCCCAATTTTGGAAGATGAAATAGGAGTCAACCTGATTATATAATGAGTTGACACTTCACAGCAATAACTGAGTTTTTAAACTGGGACTCAACCTGCTCCCTGAAGTGTTAGCAAGGGATGTACATCTTCAATTATTTTGTTCTCACATGCTAAAATGGAGAATTTCTAAAGTGATCTCCCTGTTGGGCAAGATGACAAGAGTTTTGTGCATTTTGACATCTTTTTTTTTTCTCTTGGACATTTTTTTTGTGAATTTCTTTTGTACAAAAATATGTTTGCCAAAAAGGGAAGTGTATTTTGTAAAACTCTCCAAATCCCCAATATTTTCTGTGCAAAATCACATTTCCACAAAAAAAACCCCTTCAAATATGAATAATCTGACTGAAGTTGACAATTTTTTTTCAAGTTGATGTATAGAACAATTTTTGACATCATTTATTCTTTACATTCCTGATGCTAGTTGAATCCACTTTGCCTCTCTTTAATTTTCTTGTCAGTAGAAGATGAAGAAACATCAAGCCTGCTGTGATCAATACCAGTAAAAGTTCTCCTCCAGCCAGTGCTTTAGTTGAAGATCTGCCTCCACTTGGTGCAGGCATTCCCCAGATGGTGAAAGGACACACAGAATGACCTTCCAACCAGTGCTTTAGGATAGGGGCATAATGGTGTCAGGATACAGACTATCCCCTGGCATTATTGAGTCTTCAGATGAGGTCTTCAGATGATTTCACCACCCACTGTTCCCCATCCCACTACATACTATCTTGAGACTTTTGGAAGACAATTCATCCATCTATGTGGGAAGGAAAGGTTCTGCTAGTAATCTTAATGCTTTGAATTATTTTGCAGAAACAACACCATTGTTCCATGAGAAAGACATTGGCTGATCACCAGCATCCTTGCTGTAATCTCTGTGAAAGTATCCTTGTTAAAATGGTAGACCTTATAAATTTATTTTGTCTGTTAATCATAATACCACTGCTATAGCTTGACTCAGTGCAATCTGTGGTGAATGTTGATTCTGAATGTTGATTTTGACTTTCAGCATGAATCCTACCAAATATGTGTGGTGAAATGCATGCTTTAGGATACCTATGAACACAAGTATTCTGAAGAACTACATTCCACAGCATGTCATTTCACAAGGCACCAGTGTTTTGCAATATAGTATTTCTATTTTTAACTTTTTTGTCAGTCATCCTGGGAATGCTGGTCATACAGGTTCATATGTATTCATATACAGCTATGGATAATAGTAATAAGCACTTTTAGGATTCTAATGATCTGCCATGTGGAAAATATTTTTTCTTAATTTTCTTATGTTTCAGACTATAAATGTGGATAATATTGCAACATCTGTTAACAGGGTACACCCATCTTATTCATGCAAACTGTTTCCTTAAGCATTTAAAAAGTACTCCATCCTCCCCAGAATAGCAATTTAAAAGGATCCACTTCAGACCTATACTTACTAGTTAGCTGTGCTTGTGTGAGAATCTCTAAGCAGCTCACATCTGTTCTAAAATAGACCTACTATGAACATAATTTGCTATACATGCTCTTCTTTAAAGACAAGCCCTCTCCACCATGACTATTCCATTTGATCACAGATCCCACTTCAGAGTTAGCCATAATTTAAAAATTAACAAGGCTTGAAGAAAAAGGATAACTAAAACATTAACAAGAACTTAAAATTTTCATCTTAACAAACACACAACCCAAATTGCTTCATTACAGAAGAGATGAGATAGAAGATCTGATCTCAGCTCATCTGGTTACCTGGTTTTTGAGATTTGGAATAGCCTGCTTACACAATCCAGGCAGGAAACAGCAGGAAACAGTTCCATCCACAGAACTCAGTTATTTGGGACAGCTGACTGAATTTTAACATGGGTTTCAGGGGCATTTATGATTATGACAATAGTATCACAGTCATGGAAATGGTTACACAATTGTAAGCCTAGCCAGCCATTTCTTATTGCACTACAGCTCTCAGCCAGCATGTTTATAGTCCTGGGAAGGGCAAAGTGGCTCCAAGGATACTTTGTCACTTTCAACTCCTCCAGAACCCCCCGTCTGACCTTTGTCTGGACAAAAAAAAGAGAGAGACAATGAATTGCTGTTCCTAGAATCTCCAGATGTAACTATTTACTTTTAAAATGGGTTTTCATAGCCTCCCTGTACCATTTTACCATCAAGAATACCCATTTTTGAGAACCCGAAGTAGACTTCCAGCCAGTTTGGGTATTAGTATTCTTTTCGGTTATTCATGTGGCCTCCCAGCGAGTTGTAGTCCAATACATTGTGAGGGGCCATTTTGGGAAGTTCATCTATCATTATCCAAGTTCATCTATCAGACCCAGGTCTAGGAAAAATTGGGACTATAACTCCCAGAATCCTACAGCCAGCGCCTATGTCTCTACATAGCACCAAAAAAGGGCTGTCTGCATCTGAAAGCTTGCATGTTCTGTCCCCTTCTTCTTCTACTAGTCCCATAGAAATTCCCCAATATGATAAAAAGCACTTCATCTGCAGCACAGCCCTGGGGCTTGTATATCGTAGCTCAATGGGAGGAAGTGTTCTGTTGTCTTTTTAAATAATGAATAAGACTGCACAAGATAAACAATGGAGGTCCCTGGGAGATTTGGCTAATTGCATTCTCTTCTCAGCATTACAGAGACACACACCACTCTGTTGTATAGAGAGCTGAGACCTGGAAAGTTTCCCAGTATACTCGGCATCAAATGCAGCTTCAGGAGAACATGGCTTACTTGAAAGAGCATCTTTGCTTTCCCTCTGTATTTTCCTCTGTCAGAAGTCTGTGGTTTTAAAACTTTTAATGCCAGTAGGTGAAAAAATTATACATACTCACTTTGGTATTGGTAACACACAAACAGTTCCCCTTCTGAGTGTCCAGGAAACCATATTTATTCTTTTTACAATTAACTATTGAATGGTGACAACAACAACCAAAAAACCCACTCAGAAGTCTGAGGGGGTAAACAATGCTAGACATTTGCTGCTGATGCAGACATCAGCACCTGGGGCTGAACTACTATCTCAGTTTATAAGGGTACAGGAGAAATTACTGACTGTATCTTCCCAAGAGTTATCTCCAGGCTAGTTTCCTGACAGAAAGTCTCTTTTAATCACTTACACAAACTTCAATAATCCAGGAGCAATCCTGTGGCACCTACATTGCATTGGCAAGTTCACTGCAAGCCTTACAGAATTTGTGCATTAGAGATATACTGCCCAGGCTGGTGCTGGTTTGAAGAACCTATAATGTGCACTGAATCTCCCTCATGTGCAATCTAATGTGTGATTTCTTCTGGGTAATGGCAGCTTTTCAGAATCTGCTGTGAGACTCAAAATGTCTACAAAGGAACCTCTCATCTGACCAATTATCTCTAAATTAGGAAACAGAGAAAAGTAGATGAGTGTGTGTCCACAGTAATATTGAAAGCAGCTAGAGATTATCAGATTTGTTTTTCTCAGTTTTGTAAGTAGGTATCCATGGAATTTTTTTATCCACAGATTCAAGTATCCGCAGCTTGAAAATATTTTTAAAAATATGTAAATTACCAAAGCAAATCTTGTTTTTGTCATTTTATATAAGGGACACCATTCCACTATGGAGTTTATCACACGGGAGGAATTTCTCTTAATTTCAAATGAAAAACAAGTGAGGCCAGAACGCATTCACATGTATTTGCTAGTTCAGCTAATTTACTTGAATTCTAAATGTATTCGAACTGACTTCCCTATGCCCGAAAATAGCTTGCCATTGCCCAAAATTGCGTGTGATCAACTCTCACGCAATAACATGAAACCCCATGATTGCGTTCGGACTGACTTCCCATTGCCCAAAATTGTGTGTGGTAGTCTATCATGTAATAACGTTAAACCCAATTATTGCGTTCGGATTATACTTCCAATTTCTCTTGTCTGATAACATCCTATGTCATTGTGTTTAATGGGACTTGAACATCTACAGATTTTGGTATCCATGGGGAGTTCCTGGAACCAAATCCCAGCTGATACCAAGGACCCACTGTATATACATTTTTGTATGAATTGCAAGTGGAAGAATGGCATCACAAGACTGGAAAATTGTGAATATCGGAGCAGAAGTATGTGCCTATTTGTTATGGAATCAGGAATTGGGTAAGGCACAAACTTGTTTCCTGCTGCTCCAGTGACTAAGATATGGAGCAATGGATACAAACTACAGGTAAAAGATTCCAACTCAACATTAGGAAAAATTTCCTGATGGTAAGAGCTGTTCAACAGTAAAATGCACTGCCTCAAAGTGTAGTGGCATCTCCTTCTTCGGGGGCTTTAAGCAAAGACTGGATGGCCCTCTGTTGGGAAAGCACTGATTCTGTATTTTTGCACAACAGGGGCTTAGACTGGATGGCCCTTTTGCTCTCTTCCAACTCTATGATTCTATGATTAAAATGGAAAGTACATATATGCAAGCAAAGTGATGCTAAAAATTCTACAAATTTTGGCATATATATGAAGTGAGACATGCAAGATGTCCAAGCTGGCTTCAGGAAAAGAAAATGCACTAAGGTTTATATTGCAAACATACATTGGATAATACAGTACACTAAAGAATTTCAAAAGATAATCAGCCTGGGCTTTACAGACTATAGGAAAGTCTTTGATTGTATAGAACATGAAAGGCTATGAATTGTTCTTAAAGAAATGGGGGTACCACGACATTTGATTGTCCTGATGTGTAACCTGTATTCGGGACAAGAGGCTACTGTTAGGACAGCATATGGAGAAACAGAATGATTTCCAATAGGCAAGGAAGTCAGGCAAGACTGCATTTTATCACCCTATTTGTTTAACTTTTATGCCAAAAATATCATGTGCAAAGCATGATTAGATTCAGAAGAAAAGACATATAAAATAGAGGAATGAAATATGTCACCTGCTATTGAACCTGAAATTCACTCTAATTCACTCTGCCTAATGCTAGGGACAGCCCTGATGTAAAGACCTTTGATTTTCCTACACATGGAAGCTGTAATGCTTACATTAAGTGCTGAAATTTAATATTTTCTTGAACTAAAAAAGAGTAGTTTACACGTCAGATAAGCAGGTCAGCTGAAATTGACATCCTGATATAACTTGATCCTGCTCTCTATTTTATTCAATATGTGATTTTAAGAAAAATACATAATTTTAAGAAAAAAAATCATTAAAATGGGAGTGGTGGGACAGAGATTTGTGTATGTATTTGATATACTGTTATAGATAACACTCAAAACCATGGGAACCAAGGCACCTGGGGCCTTCTCTCACAAAGCCTCAGGTCCGTGATGAAACCAGGAATTGGCAAAGGACCCAGAAGGTTGAAAATTCAAAGTTTTATTCTTAAAACTGGCAAAGAATAATGTCCTCAGTGGATTTCAAGATTCCAAAACTGAGAGACCCAGAACAAGACAAAATGGCCTAATCTTATAGTCAATTACACAAAGAAAGGTTTTCATCACTTTTCATTGGCCAATTACAATTTAAACATACAGAATTCGTACAATCAGAACAGAGATACATGCATACATTAAAACCACATTTCTTACTCTTTACTCCTCCCTTAGGAATCCAGCAGCCTTCAATAGTCTCCCCTTTGAACATCAACAATGTCTCCTTATCTTAAATTGTGTATATTACATCTTCCTTGCTGGTGCAAACTTCCCTTACAGGTCATGATGCACTTTTATGACTTTGCTCCAGTTTTCTAGTTTTCAAACCTCAATTTAAAAAACTGATTTTCTCTTAACCCAAATGACTACATCTTTCAAAGGCTTTTTATTATAACAGGAAAATTCCACCACTACATTCCACCACTACAATACATTTTATTGCCATCTGATGCACCTTCAAGAAAAACAAAGAACTACTGCCAATTTACCTCTTAAGAGAAATGAATGAGAAGCACATTAGTTCTCCTGTCCCTAATAAATGACTTATAATATGAGTGTTAATGTTTTATGTCTAGGAAGTCTTACTACCAAATGATGCCAAGTTTATTATACAACCAGATCATCCAAGAAAAGATCATTCAACACAAGACTAATGTCTGGTGCGGTGGGAGGAGAAATTATTCAGTCTGAGAATACTGAATCTCAATATCTCTGATCAAGAGAGTTGTTTGTTTTCTTCTACAGAAGGCTTACCCAACCCACTGCCCAGCAGGTGGCTGGGCTACAGCAAACAGGTTATAGATCATGGGAAAACTTCTCAAAAACAGCTGGAGGGTGTCACATTGGAAAAGATGGACAAACAACATGTGGAATATCCCAAGTCACTTCAGTATCTTATAAAACACATTTATTGTCTCATAAATGTAGATATATTCAACTACTCTGTCTCGGTAACACATGATAATTTAGATTAGTATTCACTAATAATTATGTTTGAACACATTTATGATCTGTCTTTAATACCAGCTTTTCCCCCTTTCATTACTATTGCCTTTAAAATTTATCACCTTTTAAAATAAAAACCAGGATTCTACTTTTTTGTTTTAAAACAAGCAATTTTGTAAACCGACATAGATATTGAAAGTGCCATTTGAATTAGTAATAATCTTGTTGTCACATTATCCATGCTAGCTTTAATTACTCTTATTTTGAAGAGAGGTGAAAGCTTATTTCCATCTTGCAGAATTCTCATTCTTGTTGCTACAGCAGTAAATGGCAAGCAATTCATATCAAACAGTTTAATATGTCTCTTCTCTCTTTGATAGTTCACCCTGAAACACTGTTGATAAGAGGGCCTCCTCAAGATAAATGGCATGAATGAGGCTCTAGAACTGTGAGATGTGCTGCAAAGGGATACTTGCATATGGTCATATTAATACTTTAACTTTCTTATGTAAATTATTTAGTATCTCCCTAAGGCCTTCATGGCCTTGTTTTGTTTTGAGTATGGAATACAGCATAGAGCCCAGAACCTCTGAAATAATAATAATTTTGTTAAATAATATAATTTTTTAAAAATCAAGGATCTTTTCTCCAAACTAATTGTTTGGCATTTTAAATTGGCTTCAGCCTCCTGGGCAGCAGCCAGGATCTAGGATGGAGGCAGGAATTAGTGCACACTAAATCACTGCTGAAACGCTGGCTGCCATCAGCCTGGGTCCCAGCCGGGTCCAAGCTGTGCTCTGCCAGCACTTTTTAGAAGTCAGAAAGCTTCCCAACTTCTAAAAAGTGCTGGTGGAGCGTGGCTGGGACCTGGGCTGATGGCGGCTGGCAATTCGGCAGCGATTTAGTGTGCGATAATCCCCACCTCCAACCCGCATCCTGGATGCAACCTGGGAGGCTGGAGCCAATTTAAAACACTAAGCAATAAGCTCCTGTATGTGGATGTGTATCTAGTTATAAATTTCAGCATCGGATGTTTTAATAAATGCAGATGGATATAGAAGTCTCTCTCTTTGTACATGACTAATTTATTTATTCTTTATGATTGTTAGAAATAAAATGGATTTCAATGGAAATATTAACTGGCATATCTATATTTTTCTATATGCTGTGGCCACAGATGCTCCACATCTTTCAATGAATAAGTTACCCTGGCATGGGTATTAGACACAGTAATGCTTTTAGCTAGAAAAAGAAAGACCTGATAGTGAAGTGCAACTCTTGCCACCACCAAATGCAAAAAAGCCATTTCTGAAGAGATAAACTCATCAGCCAATGAGAAGCAGCACTTTTAAGCAGGCCTCCCTCAAAGTGGCATTCTTTCCCGGGTTGTTCTTTTGGTTTCCATTTAATAAAGGAGGGTGTGCAATGTGTTGTGAATGTAAAATGCTTTTATTTCCAGTTTTATTTCTTTTATTTCTCAGGCTTTCGTTCTTTCCTCTTTTCTCTTTCAGGCAGGAAAACCTGAGAAATAAAAGAAAATAATGGAGGTCATTGAAGAACAGAACAGGGAAGAGAAGAGGACATGAAAAACAGCAAAGCAATGCCTCTCCTAGGAAGCAGTGATTGCTATCAAAATATACCTGAAATACACAGTTCTTGTCTCATCTTGAAAGCTAGGCAGGGTTACTCCTGGTTAGTACTTGGAAAGGAAACCAGCATCAAGGACCAAGTGCTGTAGGTTATGTTTAGAGGAAGAAACTGGCAAAATCACCTCTGAATATTCCAAAGAAAATCCTATGAAAGTAAGACATATGTTGAGAGCTGACTTGAAGGCACACACTCACATGCACACACAACATAACTGTGGAACTGTTTCTCCATTTCTGCCGATGTCTGACTGAGACTAAGATTTTTATACTGTCAGTGGGGTTGGGTGGCTTTATCTTTTAATTTATAGATAAAACATTGGTCATTTTCTTGCTAGTGAGAATTCAGCTTTTCTGGGATTTATGCAAGTGTTTCTTTCTTCCTCAAAACTCAACATAGGAATTCAGGGGGAGACTAAATCCTGGAATGTTAATCTTCATTTTGGCAAGGACAGTTCCCTTGGGGAGGGATCCTGGGTTAGATCTGTGGTGGTGGTAGGAAAGAGTTCTTCTTTTCCTTCTGTAATTTTCCTTATTTCCTGATGAAATTTCTCTTACTACCCTCCAGGATTCTAATTTCTCTGTAAGAGACATGAGAGTATCAGAAGAGCTGGATTAGACCAAAGGTCTATGTAATCAAGCATTCTATTTTTATAGTTGCCAGCCAGCTGTCCCCGAGGGAAGTCACAAACATGAATGCAATTGCACCCTCCCATTCCCTACCAATAGGCATACAGATACATACTTCCTTTGGTACTGGAGACAGATGATTATATGTCATCATCACTACCATTAGTGGCACAGACAGTCACTATTATGACTAGTGACCAGTGATGGCCATTCCCTATGAATCTGTCTAATCCTGTTTGAAAATCTTTGAAGTTGGTGGCCATCTCTACATCTTCAGACAATTTCCCAGTTCAATAATGTGCCTTGTGAAGAATGTTTATCTGTTCTGAATCATCATGCCACATCATTAAATGATGGCATGTTCTAGAAGTCTAGTTCAACATCTTTCTAAATGGCTTAGCTGATGGAATAGAAGGCATGCTTGTCAAATTTACAAATGACACAATGTGTGTTTGTGTATGTGTATGTAGCTAATACTCCAGAGGGCAGGATCAGAATTCAAAATGACCTTGACAGATTGGAGAACTGGGTCCAAACTAAGAATAGAGAGGTCTTTAACAGAAACAACAGAATTTCAACAGAGAGGTCTTTAAAAAGAGGTTGGATGGATAGTTTTCAGGAGTGCTTTAGCTGGGTATTCCTACATGAGAGCGGACTGGGCTAGTTGGACATTGTGGTGTCTTCCAGCTCTAAAGTTATACGATTCAATGAAATAAATATTGTAAAATGAAATAAAAATATGTTTTTAAAAATGTAATGAACTGCATAATGGAGAAGCAACTCCACAATATTTTTGTTGTTTTGTTGTGGTTTTGATCTTTTGTTGTTGTTGTTGTTGTTGAAATGAGATGTTGTTTATTGCTTGTTGAATTAATGTGCCATGAAATAAAAAAAAATTAAAAATGAAATTTGCTCTTTCCAGGACAGCTGCATCCTGGGTTGGTGTCTGCATCAAGATATGCACCAAGTAGTGTCTTGTGGATTGAGCAGGGGTGGAGGTGGGGCTGCTTTCCCCTCACCATTTGTGAGAAAA
Organism: Sceloporus undulatus; assembly: GCF_019175285.1. Lineage (NCBI taxonomy): Eukaryota > Metazoa > Chordata > Lepidosauria > Squamata > Phrynosomatidae > Sceloporus > Sceloporus undulatus. Next base: position 48,589,503 of record NC_056525.1, on the reverse strand, counting down.
TACCTTTGTGTTTTGTCCACCACCACAACTCCAACCAAAGATCCTTTGGTTGATCAGTCACTCTCAGGTCAGACCCATTTTGCGTACAAGTAAGGATTTTTTGATAGAGTGCATTGAATTACAGTAATCTCCATTGCCATTTTAATACCATTCCCGAAGTTTGGGACAATCCTTCTGGTAGGCTCTTTTGTTGTTTTGTTGAAAGCATTCTATATAATTTGGTAGGTTTAAAAAGAAGAAGAAGCAAACTTGACCACTTCAGTTCTTACCTGTAACTGGCAAATGTATTATACATTTTTAAAGTTTGATTTTCCCTTACAAGGCAAGTTGCAGAGAGCAAATAGTGGGGAGAAAGGCTTGGATTCCTTTCTCTACTTCACAGACCCTCAAGCTCCTATTTTTTAAAAATGTAAAAGGGGAACAAAGTGCAGCTCCAACCCTTTTGTGCCCCAGTCTTCCTCCCCAAAAGGTTATGCATTCTGGCTACCACTTTTGAAGTTCAGAGTAAAGCCTGTAGAGAATTCACTGCCCCTCTGATAGTGTGGAGGGAAGGGGGAAGGAAGGAAGGAGAGAGAACTGGGACGGGGATAAATAGAAAAAATGATGAGAAGTAGGCAAGGGACTAGGAAATGAGGAAGAAGGAGATGGGAGAGAAGGAGAAAAATCATGCAAGAATTGTGGGTGGGAGGAGGAAATGGAGAGAAAGACAGATAGGATGGGCAGTGAAAACTTTTAGCTAAGGAGTTTATCACATGGGAGGAATTTCTCTTAATTTCGAATGAAAAGAAAGTGGGGCCAGAACGCATTCACGTGAATTCACTAGTTCAGTTTAACATCCCTCCTCAGTTTTTGGTAGATCCACCCTCTCAGCACTGTCTTTGTGCTTGTGGTGTGACCTATGGGAGCATGATTTTTTTTAAAAAAAATGATAGAAGATTTGATTCATTGGTTATACATCTACTTGCAATCAATGAGGCAAGTAGCTGCAAAACCAATGAATCGAATCTTCTATCAATTTATTTTAAACACACACACACACACACACACACACACACATAGTTCCCAAGCCAGGCTGCCGCTTACGTCACTGATGACACACAGATG
>NC_056525.1:48522936-48588389 GCF_019175285.1 Sceloporus undulatus | reverse complement strand
ATTGAAATGCATTTTGAAGTGGTGCAATCGTGCCAAAAAAGAAGCAATTACAAGGGGATAATGAAAAGATCCGCTTTCATAGTGGAAACAATGGGCCTTTTGAAATCAATTGACCAACAAGGAGCAAAGGCGAATCGCACACCAATTTAAATGTAAGTGGGAATGAACCCCATGAATCCCATCCTCCTCTCCTTGCTCTGTGGCCGGGGTAGTTATACCAAGCTATATAATTGGGGAATCCTAATACAGGAAACAGTTTTAACAGGCAGAGGTGGTGACAGGATATCCAAATAATCTGCCATTTCATACTGAGAAATCCAGAGTCTTTGTTCCTGGTGCATCCTAAAATGTGGAAATAGAAAATAGGCATTCTTAATGAATGCAATATCCATCACTCCAACAGAATTTGCTGTGTTGCTAAGATTTTTCTCCTTATGCCAAAGAATTATGTAGCATGTCTAAATGTGCAAGCTAGTAGGTCATAGCTTTAATGAAAAACTTTCAGAAATGATAGATTGAGTCCTCAGTAGTGCTGATAGGCTAATATGAGGGGTCTCAGTCTATGCTACCCAACTGGCATCAAAAACATTCTTGGCAAGTTTTATATATGAACACCTAATTCACCATCAGGTAGCACTCATAAAACATTAGAGAGAGAGTTCAGAAGTTAACAAAAAGAGTGCCTGTAGAGAAATACACATTTATAAAGAGATGATATTAATTTATCCGGCACTTATCTTGCCTTATCAAACTTATGGCTGCTTCCATGGGGTCTCATAAAAACCAAGGGCTGGATTCCTGCCTCATACTTTAAACATGAAGGAAAGCTATTAAAATCATCTGAAAGCAAACTTACAGCAGGCTAACAATTTAAGATTGCTATACTGAAGTAGAAAGGCCATTTTCATCACCAACATTGACAATACCATTCTTGATTATTCTGAGACTGTAAATGCAAGTTCTGCATATACAGTGGGACCCTGGTATGGTTCCAGGACCCCTATGGATACCAAAATCCATGGATGCCTAAGTTCCATTAAATACAATGGCACAGTAAAATAGTGTCCCTTAGATTTTTGGAATTTATTTTAAAATTATTTTCAAACCATAGATGCTTGAATCCATGGATAAAAAAATCTGTGGATATGGAGGGCTGACAGTATATTTTAATATTGAGGGTGCAATTCTTAACACTCTTACTAGGAAGAAAGCTCCATGAACATCACAGAGCTTAGTTCATAACAAGCAAATATATAATTGTGCTAAAAGAATATAGAAGTATTTAGGTGTCTTCTCTTCTACAGTGTACATAATGGCCATGCTGTTTCAAGCTTTCCCAGTTCTTTGCATTGAAGGAAATTCTGTATAGCGGAGGTATACAAGTTTTAGGCTTTTATGGCCAGCATCCATAGTTTTTTATGGGTTTTTCGGGCTATGTGGTACTCAGAATGGACAGTCATATTTTTGAACAAATATGTCCAACAGTCTTTTCTGTTCCTTTCTAGACAAATGTAAATAATTCCCCATTTATCGAACTCTGCCCATGGATATATTTTAGCCTGATGTATGCTGCTTTGCTTGCTTGGCAAAAAGTGGGATAAAAATAAAAATATATATTTATTATTTATTATAAATAAAATGCTAACCTGAAAATCACTTTCAGTGCTTTGAATAGTGTGTCCTTCCTTCCTTTACTCATTACAAGAGCAATGACAGAGGAGGCTTCTACCTTATGCTGCTGTGTTGTTGTATGCCTTCAAGTTGTTTCTGTTTTATGGTGAACCTGAGGCCTATTGTGGGGTTTTCTGGGCAGAAGTTGTCCAGAGGGGATTTGCCCTTGCCCTCCTCTGAGTTTGAAAGAGTGTGACTTGGCCAAGATTACCCAACGAGTTTCAATGGCTGAGTGGGGGATTTGAACCCTGGTCTCTCAGAGTCCTAGTCTGACTTTCAAACCACTAACTGCATTGGCTCTCCTCTACTTTACAGTACATGTAAAATACGCTTTGGCTACTTTTCATCACATCCAGAAAGACAGAAACTGATTGTATTCCAATTCCTAAGGTCTCTAGTTCTTCATTTTCATCCCTGAAAGCACATGCAGAGAACCCTGAATATGTGTCATATCAATAAGAACAAATTGTCTGTAACAAAATGTCTGAGAAAAGGTCCTGGGTTGCTCTGCAATAGCACAAAATGAATGTTATTGGCTTCCACACCTTCACAATAGCACAACTGAAGCACTGTCGGGAAACTATTCATGGGGTTTTCCCATTAATAAGAAGTTACAGGAGCATTCCAAGTTATTGACAGAAGTACTGGATGAGTGCAACGTCATGCAAAAATCTTCATGTGATCATGAAGGGAGCATTCCGTTTTTTCTCCCGTTTCTTAACCCCGTGTGATAACCTCCATAAGCAACTGGGTGCCCTTAAATTGTTTTAGGCTACATTTCCCATATGCCTCTGACCAGCATGACCAAGTCAGATAATATGGGAGTTGAAGTCCACAAGATTCCTTGCATAGTGATCATTACTGTACTGTCCCCCTTTAAGATGGCATCAGTAACTGAGAATACAGATTAGTAGTCAAATGCAACTCATAAGGTACTTTTAGACACTGAATTGTAGGGAGAAGGAAATGGGGAAATTGGCACTAATGAAGCAGGACTCCTTATGGCAGAACATATGCTAATTACAGGGATGCAGAAACTGTTCAAGCAATGTGATTTGAATCCCTCACTTCCTAATTCACAGCAAGTACTGTATATTTCTTGCTTCTATAAAAGCTGCATCATCATTTCCTGAAAAAGGGAGGGGGGTGATGGTGGGAATATTTTGATTTCTAAGAAGACTTCTATATGAAAAATCCTAGCTTTATGGGTTTTTTTTTCCTCTTTGCAATGATAGTGAATTATTAATTAAACGCAAATGACTTATCTGCCTCACTGGCATTTCATAAGCAAGGAAGGAGGAATCTGCAAACTCCAGGACCGTCTCAGCAATTCATCATCAGAATCTTATCTCACTGTTTTTATGTTATTTTTTTTCCAGGCAAGTGGAAAAATACAAAACACTTATTTGATAAATAGGGGAAATTATTTTGCCAACTCTGATTAAAAAAAAAAAAGATAAACACTGAAAAGGGAAATACAGTACATGTAGCCAGAGTGTTTATTTTTCCATGCAGCCCAAATAACATACATGTCTTCACAGACACACCACTAGGAACTACTGTACAAGGAAACCTGCTTCAAAAATTTACAGTTACTTCCTAAGTTGTATCATACAAAAGTCAATTCATATGGGAAAAAAAATAGCTAGGTGATTATTTGGTTAAGTGGGTCATGCTTATTCCATCCATGCCTCTGTGGCTGCATCTGTACTGCAGAAATAATCCAGTCTGACCCCACTTTAATTGCCAACAAACTACAATTCAACAAACTCCGGTTCCCAGAATTCCATAGCACTGAGCCATGTCAATTAAAGTAGAATCATGCTGGATTATTTCTGCAGTGTGGATGCAGCCTATCTCACCAACAGGGATGGGTGAAAATTTCATTATCAACATTTGTATATTTCTTCTCAACAGGAAGGGAAAGAACTTGGGATTTTTTTTAAAAAAAGCTTGAATGGGGGTGAATGAAAACATACATTTGAGTGAATAAAAACTGACACGCTTCGAGTACTCCACCCTAAAAAGTCTTGGCTTCTCTGAATTTGGCCATGTTCATGGTGCTGAACTAGTTGTCAGTTTCCTTTTCCTGACAGGTTTCTCATCTATATGGACAGCTACATGGCAGTCAGCTACAGCACAGCCTTCTCCACTTTTGGAGTGGCAGTACCTGTTAAATTTGGATGGTGCAGTTATATGAAAATTTCATTCAGTTTTTTAAAATGATGATGAAAATCTGCTGATGAAAATCTGCAAATTTCTATATAAACAGAAAGAATGTTAGAATAATTAATGAACAAAGCTTAATAAATAAATTTAGCAAAATATTTCAGCTTCTGCTTTCTTCAATTGCTGAAAACAAGTGAGTTGCATCAAAGATGAGAGTTTAGAAAACCTTGTAGTTAACATTCTTAACTTTGATGATGGTGCTACATATTAACATCTAGGTTAAGAACTTTAATCTGTGGAGCCAGAAATTCTCTTTGATATCCAAATTACATGAAATAGATTATATTATTCCCTGCCTGGATCCATGGAAAGAGGTGGATAAGAAATAAATATTGTTGATGTTGTTGTTGTTGTTGTTGTTGCTGCTGCTGCTGCTGCTATTATACCTTAGTTTCAAACACAGAAGCAGAAACATTTTGATATTTTATTTATTGACTTTTGTTTGTTAATCACTCTAATATATATATTTTAGAGGTTATCTGCACTCTTCAGAGATCCACAAAATAACCTGAAAGAAGTGTTGTTTGTTTGTTTCTAAATGCCCCCCCCCCTCAGGTGTGTATGTTTAAAAAAGCAAAACCAACAAATTGTTTCTAGAAGATTCATCCCATCGATTCATTCCTGGTAGTCAAAATAAAAAAGTGCTAGTTTTAAAGATTCTCCATTACCTGGATATAGCAATTATAGACATTTTCCCATGGACACTTCTTTTAGATAAGTGTTTCCGATTGTGAAAATGAAGAGATGAAGTCACTACAAGATACCTCTGATGTATCAAAAGATACAAAAAAAGGTGAATACGTATTTTCATACTATATGGCTACAGATCAGTTCTTCCTCATGCTAAAGAAATGATTAAGTTTTTAAATGACTATCAGGCAGCCATCTTGGGTCCTACTTTGGAGAAAAGACAGCATACATATGAAATAAATAATATAAAATAAATAATAAATTAGGCTCGCTTGCTCTCTGTGTAATCTGCATGCCATCTTTCTTATCAAACTGCTGTATCAATATTACTTGGCAGAAAGCACAGAGATTTAAATATCAGGGCCTTTCCACACTACACAACAATAGCACTACTATCCTGAAATGTGCCGTTTGGCCCAGTATACCATACCACAGTTCTGAACAACCTTCCCTAAACTGAAAATACCAGGTTCCCAGGACGGAAACATGGCACTTAAAGTGAAAAGACAGAACTATAATTGTGTAGTGTGAAAGATATCCCACTTTAAAGCAGCTCTGGAAAAACAGTTTTGATTCCCTTCGATCCTACTGAATTTGTTCTCCACAAATTGTCATGCATATATTCTACAAACAAACAGGAGACTAACAGCACGTTACTGACATCTAGGTGTAATTGAAAATACTTTTTTTCTTCATCATAGTGAATTGAGTTCAGCACTTGTAGCCATCACAGTGTCCAGTAGAACCAGCTATCTGTCTGCATGCTGGGCACCACACACACAACCATTCAGAGGCCATAGTAAGACGGGGGAGTACAGGTGGCATCCTCTTTCTATATCCCCTTGACCTCCAGAAGGTCCAAAAGCCAAACAGCCTACTTGACCTCCAGCCAGCTTCAGAAACACTGCTGCAACTCCTGTCCTCCATCCTCCTCATCCATAGAATGGCTGTGGGGGATGCCCACCCTGCATGCAGATTGGTAGCTGAGGGTTCATGATTCATGGTGGATGCAGGTGCTGAATTCTTCCACCCAACACCACACCATACACCTCTGTAAGTCAGTAAGAGGATGGTGGCCATTATTTAAAATATTGTCTCATCCTGCCTTTCCCCCAGTATTGAGACCCAATGCAACATTGCTCTTAGCAATGAAACATCCATTCATGTAAAGCAACTCCCTTGATGACTGGCTAGACTTGCTACTTAGAATTAGATTTATGACCCTACTGCAGAGATGGGCTATTTAGCTTATGCAACAGCAGCTCATTTTGTTTCAATTAAGTGCTTAAAGCCCCATGTTTTAATCTGCTACTTGTTAGCTGCTTACAGAGCAGCACCAGCCACAAAGATACAAACACACAGAGAAGTAAACCCCACTGACTTCAGTGGTACTTATTCCCAGGAAAATGAGCATAGGTTTCCATCCTAGAAACATGAAAGTTACATGCAAATGAGATAATTCCAGAAACAAATAGGAAGTAGCAACTTGTGAGCTAAATGAGTTGAGACCTATTATTATTTCCTGCATCTCCCATCTATTGGGGCATACAAATGATGAGTATTTTCTGTTGGCTATACTCAGTTACGTACTGTTAAGTACTGTTGTACAATGAGTGGTGGAGTTTAGTCACCATCATAACGTAATTTTGTTTCTGACCTTGTACGCCTGCACTTTAATGCAATAGATCAATAGATAAGTATACAGAGTGCTATCTGGACTTACTGCCTAGTGCATATAGTCCACCAGGTTTCCTGGTTTTGCTGAAGAGTTCAATGTCATTTTTTAATATTAGAAGAGCATGGGAAAATCTAAAAGGTAGGATGGCCACTGAGAGATCAACAAAAAAAGCCAAGGAAATAAATCAACCCTGCAGAACAAAAAAATGGAGTTTTGATTAGCATAAATGAGTTGTTAATTTGCTAATTGGTAGGCACACATTTAGAAATAATTATTTTAAATGAAATTACTCCATTAGAATAGTGCATCTCTTCATGGTCGGAAAGACCTTTGCACCTGCTCAGTTTATGGACTTGGTGCTAATTGTAAATGGGCAATGTCAAGGCCCCTGCCTGGTCTCTTTTCTTAAGGTTCCTTCACTTTAAACTGGACTTAAAGTTAACATAGACCTTCAGATGATATCTTCAAACAGAAGACTGCCTTCTGAGAAAGAACAGGAAGGACTATGCTGGACCACTTCCTAATCTTTTTGAATAACAGATGGGAATCATGCGGCCACTCCCAGAAGCCATAGTCATCATAGCCTATGATGAGAGCTTATGGGAACTGAAGCTCAGTAACATATGAGGAGCATATGATACTTACTCCTGGAGTTTTATTTGGGGGAGTGCATGGAAGCTTTTTATTGCAGATCCCATTTGTTGAAATGTAATCTTTATGTCTAATACAATTTATACTAGATAAACATAAGGTGTCCCTCCCCTAACCTGAAGAGAAACATATTGGTCATACTGGGATGGAGGCTGAGGGTGAGAGATGTGAGTTGAATTTAAAAACAAAAACAAAGCTTAGAAGAAATTAAGGCTGATCTCACACATGCATATAGTATACTGTATAGACATACTTCAGTTAACAAAGGCTGTGACAAAGAAGCTCCTTTTTACAAAGTCTTTTCCTTGCATTTTGCATTTTGGAAGAAGCCTTCAAATAGTCCCTGGAAGATTCACATTGTTCTTATTTATTTACTCTAGCCTTTCCTGACCTTGTTGTTGGGGCGTAGAAAGACATGCTGTGTCCACAGTTGTTTCATTCCACATGTGCGTATTGTTAACTTTGAACAAAACCTGATCCTCCTCCTCCTCCTCTTCCTCCTCCTCTGCTTCCTAAACTTTTTGTGTCCTGGGGAAGAGAAAGGCAAGGAGGACTCTTGGAGAGCCATCTCTGACTGAGGGAGGAGGAGAAGGAGAAGAGTGGGGAAGCTCACTGGATCATGGCCTCTAGTGAGACCCATCCCAAGCTGCCACTTCTTATTCCCCCATCTGTCCCATCACTGCCCCAGTTCTCAGGACAAGATATTGTGTGCCCACTTAGTCCAATGCACCCTAGGTGCACCTTAGGCCAAGGGAAAGTCAGTGTCAATGACAACTCATGGCAGTGAAGAAGCTAACAGCACCTCTTGATCAGGGCTGCTGCCATCACCTGTTTCTGGCTGGGTCCCCTCAGAGGAAGAGGGAAAGCAGTCTCAGTGGCTGTACTCCTGAACAAATTGCATGTTAGATCAGCCAGCTAGGGAGGAGCCGTGCAAGTGTACTGCTTTCTGTGAACCGGTAGAATAGAACATGTCCCTGAGCTCCCCACTGCCCTATGCCACCACTTCCACCCTAACCCCAATCCTATACTATGTCAAACAGGAGGTGATATCCACACGTATAAAGGAGGTCAAGAGGGTAAAATGTTTGAAAGCCACTGCTTTAGTGCACTATCCTAAACTTCAGTGCGAGGTCTGTCTAGGAGAGAATTCTAAGTGCTTAAAAGGTAAAGGTTTCCCCTTTGACACAATAGTCAAGTTGTGTCCGACTGTAGGAGGGTGCTCATCTCTGTTACTTAGCCAAGGGATCCAGCATTGTCAAAGACAACTTGGTGATCATGTGGCCAGCATGACTGCATGGTACGCTGTTACCTTCTCATCAAAGTGGTACCTCTTTATCTACTTGCACTTTTACATGTGTTCAAACTGCTAGGTTGGTAGAAGCTGGGACTAGTGACAGGAGCTCACTCTGACATGCAGCACTTGGGTCTCAAACTGCTGACCTGCCAATCTTGAGATCATCAGTCAGCATCTTGAGCACTGAGCCACCACATCCCATGTCTTGAACCACAAAACCTGTAGTTCTGTAAGATGGAGATCAATGGTATGAAATGGTTATAACTGTGCAAATTTGGATACCTTTGAAAGACAGAGATACTGTATAGCTCCATCATCTGATTTAAAATGTACTGCTATTCTCAACAGATAGTTCAAAGATACAGCTTAGATGTTCTGAATCTATCATACAGAGGTGTGTGTGTGTGTGTGTGTGTGTGTGTGTGTGTGTGTGAAGAATACTGGAATTAAAGTGTTTTGAAGTCAATCCCACTACATTCAATACAGATATGAGCTCTGAAAAACATACCTCACAAATTTCCCAATATGATTCAGTTTTTATTAGGGAAAACCCAGGGTCACTAACTTGTAGACCTCCAGATATTGTTGGACACTCCTATCTGCCCTTTCCAACATTCAGTATGAAGTGGTGAGGAATGGAGGAAGTTATAGCCCAACAGCATCGGAAGGTCATATGTGGTCCACCCCTATATTAAAGGAAGTTATTGGCTAGTTCCTGTACCATCACCAACTTATAGACATGGCTCCCAATTATCTTTCATTATTTGAAAAGCTTGTACAGTGAGCCCTTGGTATCCATGGGGGACCTGTTCCAGATCCCCCCGCAGATGTCAAAATCCGTAGATGCTCTAGTCCCATGGACTTAATGGTGAAGCTGCATTGCCGCATTGGGGATAATGGCACTTTGCTCCTCAGCCACCCAAAACCTGCCTAGCCTTCCTCTCCTCTCCTCTCCTCCTCCTCCCCCAACTCCTTGTCCTCTTCCTGTGGCCTGGCAGGCATGGTGAGGCCTGGAGGGGCTGGAAGTGGAGTGGCGGAGCCTCAGCGGGTCTGGAAACGAACCTTGAGGTCATCCGGCCAGACCCCTGAACCTCCCCCTGGGAAGTGGCACTCCAGGGCACCACCCTCGGATCTTCCTTCCTCCCAGGTCTTCTAGCCCCAAGGGAGGCCCAAACCTTGCAGTTCCCACCACCTCCATCAGGACTGGATGAGCTCTTCCAGCTCCGTCCATCACTCCAACCATCAGGTTCCCTCCTCCCTGCAGTGCATGATCAATGGGACAATTGGAGGGGCTCATCCAGGCATGATGGGGATGGCGGCAACCATGAGCTCTGGGTGTCTCTTGGGGCTGGAAGACCTGGGAGGGTGGGGCTCTGAAGTGATGCTTCACAGGAGGGGTGCTTTGGGGCCAGCCCGGATGACCTCATGGTCCTTTTCAGCTCCAGCCCTGCTGAGCCTCCGCCACTCCGCTTCCTGCTCCTCCAGGCCTTGCCATGTCTGCCAGGCCACAGGAAGAAAATGAGGAGTTGGAAGAGAAGGAGAGGAAGCTAGGTAGGCTTCAGGTGGGGGGAGGAGCTGGGCCCTACAACACCCCCCTGGGGAGTGGCAGTCTGGAGCACCGCCCTCAGATCTTCATTTCTACTGGGTCTTTATTCTCATCCTTATCCTCCTCTTCCCGCCACCGCTTCCACCTCTGCCTCTTCCTCCTCCCTCTTCTTCCCCACTGCCACCACCTCTTCCTTCCTCTGCCTCCCCCCCCCCCCCCCCCCCCCCCCCCCCCCGGAATCCGTGGATGGCAAGTCCACAGATACAGAGGGTCTACTGTATTACACCAATAGTGAAGGATTTCACCATTTAAAATATTACATTTGCTTTTGCCCAGAGACACTAGTTGTACCATGAAGCTTTTCAGACTAAGTTGGTGCACAGAGCCACTAGAAAATAATCTATCCATATTACATTAAACTGCTTTTTCCCCCCAAGCTGTTCAGTGAGATATTAAGAACCAATAGAATAAAAGGGGAAAAGAAAAAAAAGAAGTACAGAACAGTTTGGGGGCATATTGCTCTAAAACAAGAAGCACTTTAATACTTTGCCCAAAGAAAAGAAAGGCCTTTGTTTAGTCTGTCAAGATGTCCTCTCTTATCATTGTGTGTTCCAGAGCTTGTGAGAGAAGCTCATTAATGAAAGACTCCATTTATTTCATCTTGGGTGGAAATGTGTGAGAAGAATATGGTGTAATTAAAATTCTCTTTTCCCCCCTCCCTGGTGATTTGATGCAGCTACTCAGGTTTGAGTTACCAATAGACATAATTAGCAGAACCCAAACAGAGAATACATTAATGCCACTGACAAAGCAGTATTTTTGATGGGCTATTTGCCCCCAGACAATACCATACTAATTATGGCAACATTGACTTTTATTACTCAGTAGCAGTGTTCATAGACATTAAGAAGATTCATAGATAACTATGTCTCTCTCAATGGAGAGCTCTCTTAATAATATCAAAAGTATATTTTCCTCCAAAGATAAATTTGGAAGCTCTCACATTATTGTTGCATCCTAGGGTCACACTAGTTCATGTGCTGGATTCAATACAAGAACACACAGAGCCCTTCAAGGGAAAGAGTGGGGGGGGGAATTCTACATACTCTCCTTCTGACTTAATGAGTAGAAAGAGAAGAGAGGAGTGGGTGATATTTATTTGTCTTCCTACTGTAGGAACTAGTTCTATCAGTGGAACAGGAAACAGGGGGAATCTCCCTCTTCCATAGTTCCATTTACAGAGACCCTGAAACTCTTTATTTTGAGGTGACTGGAGTCAACATTGGCAAGCAGGTCATTGTCAATTTTGACTATTTGCTGGTGTGTTTTGTTGTTGTTGTTTAGTTTTTTTTTACAAATCAATGAAAATGCAATACATTGCACTGGTAACAGTCTGAGTGCCATGAAAGCAACAGCTAAATAATAATTAGTACAGTTTGTTGATTTGGACTCTTTCAGGATAACAACAATGAAATAACAGCAACATACAGTGAGAAATGTTGGATCTGACTAAAGTCTTCTTTATTTCAATTTTCTTTCATCACTTTAATCAGTTGCCTGTGGGAAGTCTGTAAGAAGAACATGAATGTATTCTCTGCATGTTTTGGAGTGCCATAAGCAAAGAAATACGGTCTGAGGCTAACTGGCCATCTCCAGTAAGGAAAGACTCTGGTTCAGGAAGACTTTAGTTCACAGACCCACAGTACTGAGGCCAATATGTCCTTGAAGATGAAATATTGGAGACAAGATTGAAAGATAGGCACTGAATAAGAGGGTGCTCATGTGCAAACAGGCTAAAAAGGATGTCTGAAGATAAGATAGCACCTGCCCTAGAAAGTCTCCCCCAATTAAAAGCATACTTCAAAACTGAGAGTTTATCTCTTAACATTTCTCTGACTATGAAATAATGTAGACCACAGTAGTCACTAAATGCTTTCTAAAATGTCTTGTTTTAAAAGACTACTAAGTTTATATTATATTGTTTTGTGCTATGTCTTTACCATGCAGTGAGAATAAGATTTATGTTAAATTAATTTAATGTTTTTATTTTATATCGGTTTGATCTAATTATGTATGCCTCGGATAAGCTGCTTACACTTTATTTCTCCCTACTGTTAAAGCTAAAGAATCCAAAGACTTTGTTTCAATTAAGAGTTGGGTGGCATGTATATGGCATTGTGGCTGGACATTCAGGAGAATGTTTAAATAATAGACTTTCTTATATTAGAAATTACCTAGTTGGGACTGCTTGTGGTGGACAGTTCTCTGGCAAATCTCATTGGTACAAGACTCCACAAAATGCTGACTCTGGCACAATCTTTTGTTCAACACAACTCAGATGGCCTTGCTGCCAAGGGTATAACCAATAAAGAGGATAATGGCACTGCTCATTGAAAGAGGAACTAGATAGCAGTCCATACTGGTACTGCAAATTTTGAATAAGCAAACATTTCTGTAAAAAGTTGAGCCGGGTTCACTAAGTGCATACAGGGGACAACACCTGTGGAATATGGTTCACAGACAGAACACAAGACCAATCAATCTAGGCATCTACGTGCATACTTTAATCCTGACAAAATATTCATATCGTGTCTTATAAGAACAGGATCATATATCATATATGCTTTTTTGCTTACCAAGGAGTTTATCACATGAGCCCAATTGGCATTGTGATCATGCTAACAGAAGGAACTGGATGCATAGCGGTATACAAGCATTCCCTCTCACACATCTTTACAAAAATGTGACTGGGGCCTCACACTCTCTTCCGCACTCCTTCCTAACTCTGCCCTATGCTCTATCCACCATGCCTTTCCAGATTTTTTAATTTTTAATATAATTTTGGGGGTTTGCTAATATGATTTTTTAAAGTAATGCTTGGGAACAAAGAAGGGAAGCTGGGATGGGGGAAAAGAGGAGATACTGACACTATGTGGCTGTCCAGTACTGGAATTGCTCTGTGCAGGACTTATCATACCTGAGAACTAATGGGACATTATACCATTTGGGGGCTGATTGGTTTTCCCATCAATGACAAGATGTGCTCTAACCATGTTTGGTGGGTAAAGCAATGACAAGATGGAGATGGCGTAATGTGATAAATATCACCACAGATGCTATTTCTCAACTTTAATGGTGGGTTAAAAGCCATGTGTGATAAAATCCGAAGGGTTGAAAACAGGCACGGGGAACCATCAAAGTTAGGCATATGTGGCTTTGAAGTCTGATAAAGTCAAACACTTGGATGGTGGCAATCTTATATAAAGACTCAGCTGGAAAGCAGAGGGACACACACAGATGGAAAGAGTGGCCAAGAACAGAGGGGTTTCTTTGCCAGACAATCTGTGCTTAGCCTGCTATTCATATCTGACTTGTTGAAAACTTTTGCCACTTAAACTTTTAAGATGTCATTCCAAAGACCACTCTGAAAACCAGATGTATCTAAATTATTCTGTTTCTATTAATAAAAGAAATAAAGAGAAAACAATCGGTAAATAGGAAACCCTCAAGACTTGTTGGTGCTTCATCCTACTTGTAACTGCTGCTACCCACCACAAAGTGAAAGGCTACAATGAGGACAGCAGGAGAGAGCACAAGTGGGGAGATAACATAGCCAACAAAAACACTATCCTTTTTATTCTTTCGTGGGAAATGGCCTCAAAATTAGTGGGTAAATGGTACTTCATATTCTAGTGTATTTTTTTAAAAAGTAATTTAATGATAGTGATGCCTTGGTTCCAAACTCTGCTTCCAGAGGCTGGTAAGTTTTACATATTATATTCATTTTGTACTGTTTTTGATGGACCTAAGTATAGTTCAAACAGTTGATAGGGTGATCTAAGTATAGATCAAATAGATCATCTGATACTAACAAAATCCTTGACCAGGTTTGTACAATATATGAATGATGTTTTACATTTCATTGCTACTTATTATTTATTAAAATTAATTTATGTACCACCTTTTATCTGAAGAATTAAAGAGGTTTACAAGATAAAACAAATGGAATAAAAACAATAAAACATGCAGCAAGATATCCATTGTTCAGTAAAGCCTGTGTTTAAATACTTATGCCCACAAATGCTGTCATGAATAGCCCTCATGGTGGAACACACTATCCCTTCTCTAGGTCCCTGTTGTATCACTAAGGGGATTTTATTCCACAGTGCTCTTCTTCCAATGTGGTCAAGGTTATCTGTCTCATTAAGCACACATTAGAAAAATTATCATGTCAGATGTGGATAGAGTCTGCAGACATTAAAAAGGAATATATTTCACTGTGTTCATGGCAATTTTAAGGAAACAGGTCAGGAAACAAATTAGAAAAGGGACAGAGTTTCCTCTGTGAGACATTATGTCACTTTGTGTGTAATAACGGAGGACTATGGCATAGCTGATCCACTTTCTTTAACTGCTGTGCAGCAGTATCTCACTTGAGTTGGGAACCAAGCCATATCTGTTATATTTACTACTATTTCATCTCTTCCTTCCTCCTGTCACTCTGTTACCGCTGCTGTGGTGAATTCTGAATTGTTAGCTCAAGGCAGAGGGCCGTCTTTTTTGCTGTTATTCTGTAAACACATTGATAGCACCACAGAAGTTATACATTATATCAACAGCAACTACAATATTACTTCAATTATTTTTGCTGCATGTTTGCTTTTTTTAAAAAAACAACAAACCACACAGTAAACTATTTAGCTGAAGTCAGAACCACGTGGCAAAAGATTGACTTCAGTGCTGGCTGAAATGTTTTCATTCAATGAGGATGTGGCACAGACCAAGCTTAGGTGACATTTGGGAAGAGTTTGCTCTCTTTCCTGAAAGGAGACCACCAATATCACTATGTAGATTCATGAGCCTAAAACTGCCAGGCCAAGGGCTTAATTAAAAAGCCATCTCTTTAAAGTTTAATTTGACAAGGCTTATTCTATGGTGACATTTCCTGGAATACAAAGCTTTGACTTCAAAGGAAGGGATGAACTGGAGGATATTTTGAGAGTAATTATAGAAGATTATGAAATCAAAAACATCTCATTATTGCCGACTGAACTGGGAAGACTGCCTGCTCACAACAGAGAACTCTGTGGGAGCCAACAGCATGATCTTCCCAGCCACATGTCCCATCACTGCCCAAGACAGAGGAAATACTGCCCACCAATGCAAATTAGCCCCCAGCTCTGAAGAAGTTGTGGGTCTCTCCATTTTCTCATTAATGGAGATGCTTTCCCATCCACAATTCATGGAATCCCTTCTTGAAGTTCCACATGCCACAATAGTGAAAGTAAAACTCCATGAGAAAGTTTGGTAAAAGCCCTCCTTTGGTCTGCCAAAGAGTATTCATTATTCATTGCTCACAACTAAGGCTGAATGTTAATTGATTCATTCTACCAGCTATTTGTCCAGCTGCACACATTCTTATTTGCAATTATTCTACTTAATTAAGCCTGTTCTCTCAGTCTCTAGGACTACATCCTGTTAACTTGCCCATCACAAAAATATATTTCAGGAAAGAAAGTAAATAGTGGCAATAAATGTCACTTTTTAAATAGAACAATAAAGAAGTAAAAAACAAAAATAAATTTCTGTGACCAGAGACATTATTCTGATATCTTCTCATCCTCAATAATATACATACACAGTCTTCTTAATGTATATGTATATATTTATATGTATGTATGTATTTGTATTTCTTATATTATATATTTGAAATTTTAAAATTTATGTTGGGCAATTCTATAATATCAGTTTACAAATAATATATATATATATATACCAATTGCAATGAAAATTTAAAACAAATCTAACAATACAGGTCAATAGCATTAAAAGGACATCATATATATCAGGGCCTAAAGCTAGTTGCTAATCCTAAACAAAGCATACCCTCATTGAATCAATTGAATTTATATAAATTGTATCTAATCTTTCAGCAATTGATTTAATACTGTAGGTCCAGGTTGCAAATCTGCCCATGTTTTGAGATCTGTTCAAGAGTCCCTTCTCTCTGTTCCACCACCCTCACAGGTACATTTGGTGAGACCATGAGAGGGGTCTTCCCAGTGTCTGTTCCCAGGCTTTGGAGCTCTCTTCCCAGAGAGGTTAGAGGACAAGGGCAGGAAGGAGGAAGAAAAGGGAGAAGACTATTCCAGCTAGGACTGGAAACTGAATTAAAATAAGGAACACTAGATTAATGTAGCCCTATTTATTCCTGTGCAGGAATTGCTGGAATCATGAGACTATTGCATTAATTTCCCATGCAAATGATGCTCAAAATTCTAGAGCAAAGAATATCACCATACATGAAACAAGAAATGCCAGATGTCCAACCTGGGTTGAGAAAAGGAAGAGGCACTGGAGATCATGCTGGATAATGGAATTTCAAACGAAAATCAGTTTGTGCTTTGTAGACCATAGCAAAGCCTTTCATAGTATGAATCACTCTTAAAGAAATGGGTGTGCCACAACATTTGATTGTCCTGATACGTAACCTGTACTCAGGACAAGAATATAGGAAAGAATATAGAGAAACAGAATGGTTTCCATTTAGCAGGAGGGTGAGGCATTCTATCACCCTGTATGTTAAACTTGTATGTCAAAAATATCACATGTAAAGCAGGATTAGACTCAGAAAAAAGAGGTATGAAAATTAGAGGAAGAAGATCAACAATCTAAGATATACAGATGGCACCATGCTATTAGCAGAAAGATCTGAAAAGATTACTGAAGAAAGGCAAGGCAGAAAGTGCAAATGCAGGTTTACAGCTAAACATTAAGAAAATAAAATAATGAACATAGACTATATACATAATTTTAAAGCAGATGATGATGACATAGAAATAGTTCAAATTTTCCCATACCTAGGTTCAATCATTAATCAGAACTGCAGTCAAAAAATCCGAAGAAGATTAAGGGGCTGTACAGACAGCCATGAAGGGATGACATGTAGCTATCCCTGTTTCAGCTAGATCAGGACCGTGGCAACTGTGTGCCACAGCCCTGATCCGGCCTCTGGAGAGTGCAAAAAGGAGCCGCAAAAGCAGCTCCTTTTTGCACCCTCCATGGGTCACCATAGCCGCAACGGTGTGGCTTTATGATGCATCATGTGGATGCACCCTGGGGAGCGGTTAGGGCATCCAATGTGCAGATGCTGTGCCCTAATTCCGCCGACAGGTCGGCACAAGGTGTTGGTCTGTATAGGGCCTAAGACTCAGAAGGGGAGCTATGAAGTAACTAAACAAAATCTGGAAGAGTAAAAATATATTGCTCAATACTGAAGTTAGGATGGTCCATGCCATAGTATTTCCCATCTTTATGTATGGTTGTAAAATCTGGAGAGTGAAAAAAGTGATAGGAAGACAATAAATTCATTTGAGGTGTCATGCTGGAGAAGAGTTCTACAAATACCATGGGCTGCTAAGAAGACAAATGAATGAGTCCTAGAGCAAATGAAGCCTGAAATCTCCCTAGAAGCAAAGATGATTATACTGAGGTTGTCATATTTTGGCCCTATCATGAGAAGAAAAGACTCACTAGAAAATACGATAATGTTTGGTAAAGTAGAAGGTATCAGAAGAAGAGAAAGGCCATATACCAGATGGACAGAATCAATCAGGGAGCTCATAGCCATGTGTCTACAAGTACTGAGCAGGGTGACTAAGGATAGGGCAACTTGAAGGTCTCTTATTTATAGGGCCACCAGAAGTTGAAGTTGACTTGAAGGCAGTTTACAACAATGCATGTTTACACATTGTTTTGTAGGGAGCTTATTCCCACATAGGTATCTGTAGGATTGCAATATGAAAACACACTTGAAGTTTAAACTAAAGAATAGTTGATGGAATAGAAGCAAGTGTATTGCAGTGGTGTATTGTCAGCCTTCTGAACATCCTTTGAAATAAAGTATGTAGGAGTGGTGCTGTGGTGTGGCTGAGAGTGCACCTGATAGTAGAGGCTAAGATTTTGTCCCATGGGCCAGAATTTCCAAACTCAATTTTATATAGATTGGGGAAGAAGGGGGACTCCTCTTGCCCTGAAATCATGTATCACCCTTGACTTTATTTATTTACTGGTGATGTCTGAGAGACAGAAGGGAAATGGCACAGTGGAGCAGTATGTATTCTGTCTCTGATAGAGAGAAGATCTGGACTTCATTTGCCACTTTCTTTAAAGCAATGGTGGAAAATCATTGTCCCTCCAGATGTTTTGGACTGTAGCTCCCACTTTCCCTTGCCATTGGAGTTTTTGTTTGGGGTCTGGGAGCCAAAGTCCAAAACATCTAGAGGCCCAAATTCACTTTCTCAAATAACAGAACAGATAAAAGTCCTCTGCCAATATTCTCAAGTCTGGTACAAAGATAGCAACTTTTGGTCCAACTTTTGGGTATACAGCCCCCATAATCCCTTACTCCTGGCCAAACTGGATGAATCAAATGTGAATTGTAGACCAAAACAATTCCCCTTTGTTGGAGTAGTGCAGTCAGATAGAAAGACATTGTGACACCAAAAGTGGGGTAGAAATATGGGCTGGTATTCAGTCTTGAAGCTACATATCTGTAACCTCAAAATGTGGATCCATAACTGCTCTGTATACACTAATCCTACAGGCCACCTTAAAAGCCAGCAGCCCCAGTCCATTTTAAGAGCTAGCCAAAGAATCAGAGGAAAGAGAACCATACAGCTGACAACTGGGGAGCACGGAGGAGGAGGTTTCCATCCTTCTCCCACCAGCAAATGAGACAGAGACCATTAAAAGCAGGACTGCTGTCACAATTCCTTGTCACAGCTTCACTTTTGCTGGTATCCTATTATATATCTTCACAATTCAGGAAAGCAATTTATTCCTTAGTGCCTATGCTAAGTAGCTAGGTAGACTTAAAGTTACGTGATGTAACAGGTCATAGAGGATTCCAGTGACTATGTTTGATGGTTGTTTTTCCTCCCAGGTAACCATACCAGAGCCAGACAATGTACAATGCATTATGGGCTGCCAAATCTGGGAGGATTCTAATATTTAGCTGCTGCATCAAAATAGCAAGGGCCAATGCTGTTCTTGAGGACTCTTGCTAAGGCTCAAATTTTGTCCTGGCTGTTGCAGCTGCAGCTGCATCCCAGCTTACACTGATGTCATCCAGGCAGATGAACAATTAAAGCTACATCTGGTACTGCTCTGTAGCAAGAAACACAAAAGGTCAACAGGAACAGGTAGAAAAGGTATTTTTACTTTCTCGCAGCATTACTCCTGTCTGGTCAAAGCACGGTGCACCATTTGTTCAAGTTGGCACTTCTAATAAAACTCACTTATGTCATTATGGCAGGATATAAAATAGATTTATGAGCCCGCAAGACTCTGTCCGTCTCTAAATGGTTGCAGCAGAATGTTTGTGTATCTTTGCAGTATCTGTAAAGATGCTACTGTTCTGGAACCAGCCTATATAATCTAAATGTACAACTGGATACACCAGAGACCAAAGCTCTCAGTATTTTGAAACCTGCCATTCAAACTAGAGTAAAAAGGCAGGGAAAGAAGCCCTGGTGTTTTAAAGGATGAACTCAAAAATAAATTATGTGGCTTGGCTTGCTCACTTGACTCATCTGCATTTTCTGCATTGCACTTCCTTCAGGGGTGTAAGGAGAAGGCTGATGAGGATATTCTCCTTCCCAAACAGGTATTATTCCCCACCACCATGAAATTTTCCTTCAGTCTCCAAATTTCTAACGCTGCAGTAACTGAAAATTTTAGTTGAACATTTAGAAATACAGTTTATGTATACCAAGAAAAAGGGCAGGCAAAGTTACAAAGGGAATGGGAAAACAGCAAATCTAAGAGTGAATTGTTTACGGTTTAGAAATTTGGGATAGTCAGTCTTGGACTGTGACTTTAGAGACCAGGATTCAGTTCCCAGCTCAGGCATGTAAGCCCACTGGGTGACTTTTGGTAAGTCACACTCTCTCAGCCTCAGAGGAAGGCAATGGCAAACCTCCTCTGAACAAATCTTGTCAAGAAAATCCCATGTTAGGGTTGCCTTAAGGATCGCCATAAGTCGAAACTACGTGAAGGCACACAACAAACAAACAAACAAGAAATTTGGAGCATGAAGGAAAATTTCATTTGAGGGGAAGGATTCTTATTTGAGGATGCAATGCCCTCATTTTGCCCCCTATCTCATATCCTGCTCAATGCTGAATTCAAAAGAGGATTTGTTGGCAAATGGTTCTGATTCACAGCTTTTAATTTGTTCAGTGACATTTAATTCTGTGTCCTTGGTCAGAAGTAGATTTACTGGAAACAGGTCCTATAACTAATCAGATGACTGATTGGATGGTTGTAGGCTATTCACATATCCCTCTTTTCCCTGATTTGACAGCCATGCAGACAGATTGTTCTCTGGAATTTGGGCAAGCAGTTACTTTATGATTCCTGTTCTAGTTAGGGATGTGTACAACTATTAAGTCAATTACCATGGGCTTCTTCCCTCTTTCCACATCTAAGTCCAAGCCATGCAGTTTCAATGTTCATTTTTCTTCTTCTTTTAAAAGAATCGGACTGATTTCACATAATTTATTTTTAAAGGAGCATTTTGTGATATGAAGATATTGTTTTATACATATATGGGCTAAAACATGTTTGCATGCATTTTTTGAAATTCATAGATTTCCCTATGCTTGTTGTTCAAATGTGCATATTTTATCATATATGTTTTTATGAGTCCTCAAATGTGCAAAATTCTGAACTAAAGTTCCTCTTCAGCCCATGTCCATTTCCAGATGACATAAACTCAAGAAATTTGCAAACCGAATGAAATAATATCCAAAAGAGTTGGATTCCTCACACATTCTTATTCTTTCCCTATGACTTGATGTTTTCTACCTGTACACCATGGTAAGACATGGAAGATCCAGGTATCCCTTATAATGAAGGAATGTATTTGTGGGGATCATGAAATTGAGGATCTCAGCACACATTTTGTTTAGATGTAATTTGTACCAAGCAGAAAGGGATCAATATCTTCATCCCTATATTAAACGAACAAATACTGGGAGACCCACATCAGAACATCATACTTTATGAGTGGACAAGATTCAAAAATCTCTATTGCTACAGCTCGGTTCCTTCATAAAGCATCGCTGTTGAGATCTAGAAATGTTGGAATGATTGGTGTTAATGTAAGGGGGACAAACAGATTTGATGTATGTCGACGGATATTTTATGTGACTTTTGCCTCCCATTTCAATTCCAATTTTATTCTGTTTATTCCATGGTAACTATCTTACATACATTGTTTAATTGTTAACTATTTTATTTATCGTTTACTAGTATATCCTTTAGCACATATTGTATATCTTAGATATACATAAGCTGTAGACAAGTAGTGCATGTTCTGGTTCTGGGTGCACGCTTAGGTTATGCATATGTATTTATATTGTATGGAGGTTTATTGCACCTAGTGCACTGTATTTACATTTTTATTATAGCTGTGTGATACTCGTTTTTTATTATTTACTAGTATTTGAAACGGCCCTTGGGCTACTCAATAAATTGTATTGTATTGTATTGTATTGTACCTGTACGTGAGTCAGTGTTGTAAAATGAAATAAGTTTAAAGGTTCTACTAATCAACATATGTGGAAAATGAAAATGGAGGGTACAGCCACTTAGCATCTGGAGTGGGCAGCAAGAAGCATCTGTCTTTCTTTCACTCAAGTAACCTTTGCAAGAAAGAGATTTTGCGGCACGGAGATATTCTGATTACTGGAGAATGAAGTGCACTAGGGAAATTAGCAAACGGTGGCATTTTGAGGACACTCTATACAACAATGGAGACTACAAAACCTATTAGTTTTCTAGCCAACATCATCCATAGATCGGCAAACAGCCTGGAAACAGCTCTAGCATATCCAAGGTAGCAAAAATCATTCAAAGGTGAGCTTCAAATAAATGAAATAGGTATCTTTTCTTTCTACAAATTGGAAACAGTCAGATCATGCTAGACTCTACAACCTCCTTGGACCCTTCTCCCCTGAAAGATAAAGAACAGAGATGGCACTGGCTTTAAATGGTCAAGAAAAAAGAAAAACAAAGCACTATTAGTCAAACATTCATACAGTTTTTTTTTAGATTGCTGTTACTCATGGATGGCTAGTTTAAAAGCTATGATTTTGTTGCTGTGATAAATCAGCAACTGAGATTTAATGGAGACTATTAACATATGTGTCCAGCACAAGGCCATTTGTGTGCTAAATCTGACATTGTGAGTTGTGTTATAAAGTAAGATATGATGAAATGGATTGCCGCAGGATCATTGTGTTTTCACAATGCCCTGGCTGAGGCAAAACTACTTAGTGTTTTGTGAATACGGTACTTTTGGTATTGAAAAAAAACCCTGTTACTTTTCTCCCCATAGAGATTTCAATGTAAAGCGAAGGCTTTCATGGCCACCATCCATAGTTTTTTGTGGGTTTTTCAGGCTATGTGGCCATGTTCTAGCAGAGTTCTCTTCCTGACGTTTCGCGAGCATCGTGGCTGGCATCTTTTGAAGATGCTAGCCACAGTTGCTGGCGAAATGTCAGGAAGAAACTCGCAGAACATGGCCACATAGCCTGAAAAACCCACCAAAAAAACCCTGTTACTCATTTACATTGGGTGCTCCAGTCCAAAGGCTGCCAAGACAGTAATCAAATTACTTTCGCACGTGTCCACCTTTCTTTGCTTAACCAGTTTCTGTGGTAAGAAAAGAAAGCAAAAATAAATCATAGTTGAAAAATACGCAGAGGAGTTAAAGCATTTACATTCTCTAGATGCCCCCCCCACAAAATTCCGGTACAGTGAATATAGTAATGTGATTGCACAATGGAAGCCTCATCTAGAAGTTCATTGTCAACATTTATCTTTAGTTTCATTCATTTCACTTGACATCACTTTTTAATCATTTGGTTATTTTTTAGTGATGTCATCTTATAATCTCACATGCATTTTTAAGGGAGCTATCCCCCACTACCTTGGCAGGCTGCTGAGGGGCCATTGGATGCCCCAGACCTCCCTCTCTGTGCTTAGAGTAGTCCTCCAGGTAGCAGGTTGGAAATCTGTATTGTTATTGCTGTTGTACCATTGTTGTTTCATATGTAGTAGTGGATAAAACAATTATAGGGGACAGGTTTAGGAGCAGGGCCCCAAGATGATACATGGTGAGGAGACTGCCTCAATCGACAATTTTGGTTGTCATGACATGACTGCAAATTCCTAGTTTATCTTATTGTATGGGTAGAGATGCTTCGGGAATATTCTGTTTTATATGCAAAGATAAAATGCCTGTCTTTGGATATTTTGTAACTTGATCTGGATGGGTGAAGCACATCAGAACTCAGGCAGCAAAATGTCTTGGGCTGGTTCAGGATGGATCTGTCACGACCCAAACTCAGTTGTTCCTCTGATGTGTCCTCCAGAAAAGGCCAAAAAGGCCAATGCCAGATCAATTAAGGGAAAATGAAAAGCAAGAAAAATGAAACTGAGGAAAAATCACCTACATTTCTTCCCATACCTGTCATGAACCCTAAATTGGACTTAGGAGGTGAAAATCCCTCAGCCATGGACTCTCCGCTTCCCTGCTCCACGCCAGCACTTCCCTGTAAACTTAGTTTCTCAAAACATAAATTTCTAAAGATATTTTCATTCAAAATTCATTAAAATGTGTTTTCTTTTCTAACTTACTGAGAACTGTGTCATAGCTGGGATAAACAATTCTGTCCCAACATACCTTGTTATAGTGCTATTATTCCACTTTAATTGCTATGCTACCTCCTATTTAATTCTGTCTTTTGTAGTTAAGTGCTCTCTGGCTGAGAATCCTAAATACCTGTCCCTAAACTGCAAATCCCAAGATTCCACAGGAGGCAGCCTCAGGAGTTAAAGTGTAATAACAGTGCGATAAAAGCGTAATCTAATATTAGTCTGTATCATTTCTCTGTAACATGGCACCAGAAAGTTGCTGTGGAAAAA
Source organism: Sceloporus undulatus (assembly GCF_019175285.1). NCBI lineage: Eukaryota > Metazoa > Chordata > Lepidosauria > Squamata > Phrynosomatidae > Sceloporus > Sceloporus undulatus. Next base: position 48,564,635 of record NC_056525.1, on the reverse strand, counting down.
GCCATATGGATGTTAAAATATTCCCTAAAATCATGTAATTAATATATAAAGTTGTAAGATCTGAGGATGCCATAATAAATTCAAGCAAATATCACAAGCAAATCAGACAATCAAGCTACTTTATATACTTTATGCTCAGCATTTGATATCTTAAGCCACCTGGAAAAAATCAGATTGATTCTTTTCTTATACCTGTATGAAATGCCATATGTCATGTTGTAAGGCATGTGCATTCAAAAGAAAGTTACATATGTGGTATCCTGGGGCTATGTATGAGGTACTCAGTGTTTTATCCTCCTGTGATATAAAATGGTACCATGCAATATGCCAGATGTTAAGCATCACAATATTAAATATTGTGATGCTCAACATCTCAATTAAAATATACATACACATACACATATAGTTTGGCTGCAGTTTCCAAAAAAATCATTACCAGATAGTAGGAATATTATGATACCTACCAAGTGAACTGGCAAAATACACACAATTATCCTGCAATAGTGGGTCCCTCCCCTTTATGTTCAAAATAACTGCTCTCTGCTCAGAATCAATTGATATCAATAATTTGAAGTTCTGCTTCTGTCAAATGATATAAGCAAGCCACCGATTTTCACACTGAAGCTGAAGCAGGAAGAACACACACACACACACACAAATGTACTGTACTCCAAAACAAAAGGTTATTCATGAGTTCTGTAGCTGTGTGTAGCTTTTCCATTTCAAAGCCATGTGTTTCAAAAATGTCAGGAATCAGACTTCTCAAATATACATTTCCAATTCTTCAAGCATATTTCCTTCCCAGCTGAGAGAGGTCCACTTATCCCCAAAGCAGTTTTATTCTTAATTGTAGTGGGCAAATGGCTCCTGATGTGATTCAGAGTCATATACTGTACCTGAATTAGGAGTCCAGTGATGTAAACCTGGATAAAAGCTTTTCTGTATTCCAGACTTTAAAAAACAGCAATGAATTTGAGAGTATGTGTATCATCAAAGTGTATCTTTCCTCATGTCTGTGTATGTGGAGAGAAGGATGTTGTGTCACTTACTACAAATACTCAAAAATGTGATAATTTTGGAAATAATGTAGTAGCAGAAAGAAAGAAAGAAAGAAAGAAAGAAAGAAAGAAAGAAAGAGAGCATGGGAGATAAATCAAAACTGATGGATTTGTCCACCAAGGTCCAGGGCTTTGAGTGTTTGGCTCTTAACAGTTTAGGCTTGAATCTGTAACTTTTTGTATTTGTATAGTCCACAGCAGTTCTATTCAGTTATTCTCTTTAGACCAAATCCAATTACAAGTCCCAACTAGAGTAAACAATTGAATAAATCAATTGTTGATTTTGTTGTTGTTGTGTTCCTTCAAGTCATTTCCAGTTTTTGGCAATCCTAAGGCTTGGGGTTTCTTGGCATTTTTGTTTGGAGTGGCTGAGAGAGTGCGACTTGCCCAAGGTCATGTAGTTCTTCCTGGACTCCAGAGTCATTGTCCATTGCTTAAACCACTACATCATGCTGATTCCTCTGAGTGCTCATTTACCATTCTTTTTATTAGGGGGTGCCTGAATAAAATTTGCACTGTGAAAACTACTGAGAGAAAATTACAGACAATCAATTGAGGTCTATACATTTACTAGACATTTGCATTTAAAAATAGGCAGCTACTAATTTCAAATACTTTTTCATATCTATAAATTTTCCCTTTAAAGGCCTGGGTACCAGTGCAACAAAGAAGAATAAAATTACCACAGGACTGAGATCAACTTGGGAGTCAGATTTTTGAGATGCTTTAATAGTGTTACAGTGGAGGAAAAGTTTGGTTTATTTCACTTCAATTGGGTGTCCCTTTATTACATATGCATGTCATCAGTTATCCCCCCTTTGGCCCTTCTGAAGACTATATAAAGTTCTGGTCAGCACTTTTTTTTATATCAATTTCCTCATATGAAACATGAGAATACACTATTATAATACTGTCTGTTTTTCTTACCTGTTGTAAAACTTATTTTTTAATGTCATTGTGCTAATGTGTACCAATTAATTGTACCAATTAAAAAGAAATTATAAAGTACCTCATCACCACTACCGAAAACAAAATGATGCAATTAGTTGGAACTAGCAATTATTTCTATTCATTTTTGAAGACTTTATCAAAACTGGATAGGGGTGTGTGTGCGTGCGTGCACATATGTGTCCTTAAGTCACCTGTCAATTTATTGCCACACCATTAATTTCATAGGGTTTTCTTAGGAAAAGAATAATCAGAAGTTGTTTGCCAGTTCCTTCTTCTATAAATCTTAGCTTTAATTTCAAATCTATTACAGTTTCAGTGGCTTATTACAGGTTTCAGTGGCTTACTGGAAATTACCCATGGCCCAGGTTCAAACTATGGTCTAAATAATTGAAAGTGTTGGTGTCATCACTGTTTCAAATAAAAAAAACTTTTGATTTGAAACCTCAAGATTCATACTGTCCTATTATGATCTTCCCTGGAAATTGCAGTGTTGCTCATCAGCTCCCTGTTACTCTCACAGTAACTGTCCCCAGACAATGCTCTGTTTGCTATTCAACAGCCAAGACTTATCCATACATTTTACCAAAAACCTTTGAGATCTTGGCAACTATCCAAAGGAGTCCTCAACTGGCACAATGGACAACCAGGAGTAATTTCCATTTCCCCCTACTCTTTCTTTTTAGTAAAGAGTTTTCAGCTTCTGCCCTCCTGGAGCTACAATTAAAAGTATTTTTGAAAACCAAACAAGGATTATTGTTCAAATTTTATGTTAAGGCATGTTATGCAATGTTGTTCAAACTTGCAAATTTTAAACGACTCATCTCTGGACAGTGTAAATGGGCTGATTCTGGAAAGCTGAATTAGTTTTCTTGCTTTTCTCTCAGAGCCAATACACATTCATTGTCTGCTTTTAATATTAATATTGTTATTCAATGTAATGGAGATCAAATTTTGAAGTGCTCACAAAGCAGGCCAGCCATCATAGAAAGGCAGTCTCCATAGCAGCATCCCACAGAAAGCATATCTGCCAAGCGTCCTGATTAATCCTTTGTCATCTCATTTTTCAGTTGCTTTTAAAATGTCCCAGATTCTCTCTCTTCCTCCACTTTCCTCCTTTGTCCTCAGCTTACTTTAGTTGCTGCAAACTGAGTGCAAAGTGCAAAAGTAGTTTGCCATCAATTTACTCAGCAGGGAGAAGATGAGAGAAGAGGTAAAATCTTGCCTTTTTCAGTAAGCCTAGGCAAAAGCAAACTAATACACCATCTCCTAGATTGTGTGTTCTTCATCATTAATAACTTTTACCATCTTGACCGTACTCTGATGATGCTTGGCCACATGTGTCCCTGCTTTCATCTGTGAAATGTTGAAAGTTATGAAAGAGTCCAAAAATGCTGCTGTTTTTTGTTGATCTAGAACCATGTCTAGAAGTTTTCATTTCCACTAGGGCCTGGTCTCTATAAAAGATTTTATAAGATGCTTCTTGCCATTTCAAGATAAAGTTACCACAAAATACTTTGGATTATAACATGGATTGGTCATAACAATGTATTGTTGATAGGAAAACCAATTTCCCCTCAAGCTGCTGGGTTGCAGCTCCATTCAGAGAGAATGGAGGAATTTCAGGAGAGGGACAAATGATGACACTCAACAAAAGTCCTGGGATTTCCATTGAAACTGATTATCCCAAAGTGGCTAGCAAATTAAAAACAACAACAATACAATTAAAAACACACAAATTTGGACGTTTTTGTATTTTAGTAAACACAAAAATACTAAAATACATTTGTTCTTAGTAAATGTTATATGTGATCCCAGCTACAAAAATACATTTATATATAGCAAGTATCTTGTTAGTGTCATATGTGCATGTAAAGCCCATGTATGTACATTTTGACCTTTATAGTATAGGACATATTGAGCTGCCCCATGGGGCTTGGCTGCTGCAGGGGGAAGGGTTTCACAGAGTGTGTCAAGTGGTTATGCTCCATGTGTCTCATGCAAGGCTTTGCTCCACAAGGTGACCATAGTGTGCTGCTCCATGTTTATGTTCTGCAAAAATAAATAAATAAATAAATAATCTGTGCTTCTCAATACATTTGTCAAGAGCCTGAGGGGGCACAGCATTAATTTTGAACATGGAATAGCCTTGGCTTGATAAGTTGCATGCCTCAGGCAAAACCACTGAAGAGAATGTGTATGGGCCAGTGAAAAAAGCCACAGTTTACAATTCATAGCTTAATGATTACTAAGGTCAAGCATTATGAAAATTTCATTAGTCCAGTTTCTATCTAGCAAAGGGCAGCATAATAATCCCAGGAAGCCTTGAACTAGCTTCCAGTGCACTGCACCAAATTCCAATATATTCTGTAGAAGTCTTTGGGGCTGGTTAGCTCTTTATGTATATTTAAAGGGAACATTAAGTGAATGTTTACTTTTCAGAATTCACTGTACTACATATAATTGTATGTATGTTAATCATATTATTATTATTATTATTATTATTATTATTATTAAGTATTATCTCAGTTGCATGGTCTATCAGGTGTTATTGCCTGGAGTTTTGGACCATCAGTGATTCAGATTCTGTCTAAGAATCTAATAATCAGGAAGGTATCATCAGATAATGTTACATGTTCCAAGTATTGTCATTCTAACGGTGCTACTGTGAACCTATTTATGGCAATTTCGATCAAATGTTTTGTCATTCTGTTCGGAATTGCTCCCAGAGCACCTATCACCACTGCAATTGTCGTTGCTTTCCCTCAGAACCTTGATATTTCATAATCTTTTTTCTTTCTTTGTCTTCGGCTCGGCTATCCCCAGAGATCACCACATCTATAATCTAAACTTTCTTTTTCTCAACCACATTTATATCTGGCATATTATGATTTAACTGTTTATCAGTGTGCCTCTTAAAGCCCAATACATTTTCTACTTTTAAAATTTTCTACCATTTCAGAAAGTTTTTCAGATGTACTGTATGTTTCCACCAGGTTTTTTGCAGATGAAAAATCATGGGGGAGGGGAGCATGGTTTCCAATGTATCAATGCAATGACTTCATCATAGTTTTTCTGATATGTATGTATCACAGCCTATGTAATTCTGTTTCATAAACTAGTAAAGTGGCCAACAGTTTCATCTTTTTATTTACGTTACTGTATTATTGTTATTCCTATTGTTATTTAATTTATGGAGCATCCATAATAAGATGTTATACAAAAACAATGAGCAGAATGCCCACAGGTGCTACATATGGACAATTCGCTCTACAACAAGGTGTTATACAAAAAGAATGAGGAGTACAGTGGTCCCTCCGGATTTGCAAGGGATACATTCCAGCCCCCCCCCCCCCCCGTGAACCCAAAATTCATTCCTTCTCTCCCTCCCTTCCCCCCTTCCCATACCAGCACCTACCCCCTGGTGCTGGGGACTTTAATTGGAACCCAGGCTGTAAAACAAAATGTCCATTGGCTGCGACAGAGGGGGTTGGGTGTGCGCACACTGGGCCCAGAGTGCTGCTGGGAAAGAGAGTCCTGGTGGTTGCTGGGGCCGATTACAAGCCCCAGAGGCCTGGGCTCCGATTAAAGTCCCCAGCACTGGGGGGAAGATGCCAGTAAGGGGGGGGGGGAAGTGTGGCCTTGGCCTCAAGAAAGACCAAAATCGCAAGTGCCAAGGCTGTGAATCCGGAGGGACCACCGTATAAGTATACCCATAAGTGCTATATAGTCAGCCCTTCTTATACACAGATTTCTTATACACGGATTCAAGCATACACAGTTTGAAACTGTTCAAAAAAAGTATAAATTTCAAATATCAAGCTTTGATTTTCCATTTTTTATAGGGAACACCATTTTACTATGTCATTATATTTAATGGGACTTGAGCATACACTAAACTTCAGTGTATAACAAGGGTCCAACGTATAGGGACAAAACAGTCTGTATCAATATAACAATCTATATCAGTTTGTTTCCATATGTGTTGGCTTGTTTCTTGAATTTATAGCTCTTTTTTCTCCTGGAAGGGAATTTCCTTTCCCAATAACTCTGGAATTAGAGGCTGGTGAATCAAGGATTCAACTTTATTGAAAGAATCTATTTCTGTCCCATATTCTGACAGATCAGAATCTGAAAAGAATGGAGGTCCTAAGTCCAGCAGTTGTACATGTTAATATAGATGTCAAGTCCTTTTACATTGCCCATGTGCCAAGGAATGCCCCCTCAGCCTAACTTTCCTGGCCAGATAGTTACATTATATTCCTGGGCTAGGTGTCAAAAATGGCCTTCCACAGACTAACTCCAGATTTCTTGATTCAACACTTACCAGAGAGGACAAGATATGCTGGGTATAATTCCAGCTGTTGGCTTATTTTTCTGGAGGAAAGTCCCTGAAGCTAAAGAACACAATTCTAAAAGAAAGAAAGAAAGAAAGAAAGAAAGAAAGAGGACCACAGGACACTAAGACTGTGGTATGTCCAGATAATGTCCTTATGCTCCCTGAGTGTACTGAAGCCTTCTTTCATACAGTCTTCTACTGAAACTCTGCCCCATTACCTGGCCAATATGTGATCTGATAGCTAGCCAAGGAGGAAACCAGAAGAAGGCTGCCACAAGCCACATTGACCATGACAAACAACTGGAGAGGGAATAAAAGCCACCCCACTTGGCTCAGCACCTCCTCTCAGGAACCACTGACTTTACATGGCCATTTAGTTGGGTTCCCAGGTTAGCTAGGATCTGTCACAAGACATGAACAGACCAAAAGCTAGAGATGAGACCAGTAAGTACTTTAGAAGAGTACTTACACATTTTTAAATGCAAGGATAGAAATGGGTTAGAAGGAAGAAAATTTCAAAGAGAAGGTATTCAACAGAAAAAAGTAGCCAGAGAAAGTGTAGTGTCTGCATAGCAATAATGAAGAAAAACAGACAAGCAAAACAGATGCAGGGGTCAGACAGACAGACAGACAGACAGACAGACAGAAAGAAAGAAAGAAAGAAAGAAAGCACAAGCAAGTGGATAGTTTGTACAGCTCTCCCCACCTGAATATAAACATGCTAAAGAAAGCAAAGTCATTGTGAGAGAGAGAAAAAGAATTGTGTCAGACCTTGGTAAACTTGTCTTGAGGGGTTATAACTTGCAGAGTCTCCTGGTCAGTATGGTTACCAGTTAAGTGAGTAATGAGAGAGAAGCAGAATATGACATCTAAGCACTAGGGAAGGAAGGAAGGAAGGAAGGAAGGAAGGAAGGAAGGAAGGAACGAAGGAAGGAAGGAAGGTATACATACATGTGCATGCATCTGCATGTGTCCCCTTTCACTGCACCATATTACTTTCTTGGGGCCCTTTTCCACTACACAGTTATAGCACCATGATTCCACTTTAGCTGCCATAGACGCAGCCTATGGAACTCTGGGGGTTGTAGTTTGGTGAGGCACTGTAGCCCTCTGGCTGAAAATTCCAAATGCCCCTCTCTAAACTTCAAATCCCAGGATTCCGTAAGATGGAATTTGATGGTAGCATCATAGCCTTCTTTCAAGCCATACTAATAATCACTGCAATTATTAACGCATACATTGTAATGATCACTGCACATCAATAATCTGCAGTATGATCATTTGTCTGTGCAACTGACAATAAGATGCTCGTGATACCTTTATATTCATATCTCATTACTGTTTGAGCGAAATATTTCTGAAACTCCATTTTGAAGAGATGAGAAGGTATGTTTACTACTTTTGTTCATCCTTTGGTTTCAGCTCCCAATCTCCACAGTACATCTGACGTGATGAAATAGAAATCTCCTCCAGTACTTTTAATAGTTATATAGAAGGAGTTATTCCAATGAGTGCTCCATTCTCCTCCATAACAAATTGCGTGCTCAGAATCCTAGTCCTTCACAGCTATTAAAGATTCAGAAGTGCTGCCCTCCAGTGCATTCTACTGTATATACTTTGTAACCCAGGGCTGTCTCACACAGTAGGCAAAGGAAGTAGCAGCACACTGGCATATGCTTAATAAATCAGATGTCCTTTCTTAATGTATTACAAAGATGACAGAAGACCACCACTGTCATTAGATAGTTAAGGAAAACGTTTCCGAACAGCTGCTTTAATAGGTCAAGAAGTGTGTGTGGGGGGGTATCACTTGTCACTATAATGACAGCTTTTTGTGGGTAATATTAAGTCTGAAACATTGTGATTTAACTAGCTAACAAAGGCCCAGTACAAACGGGCCCTCGGTGACGCCCTCGTCACGTAGTAGGATTGCCTCGAGGCAGAGTACCCACATGTCCCACAACCCTAGCATGTGATGAGGGCTTCCCTCTGGTGGAAAAACAGGCACCGGCAGGCTGCCGTTTTTCAGCAGTCTGTACCATGCCAAAATGAAGGTAGACTTTTCAAAATCTGCTTATAATGAGTAATTATTTCAGATGGCATCATGCTAACACAAGAATTCAGTTACAATTCAACTGATATGTAAAAGAAGCAATGTAAACAGAATCATGGCATACTACTGGATCATCCCCATCAGATGGAAGTAGAATGCACTATAACTGACAGAAAACAGAAAGATAGACACTTTATATGCAACCTACCTACCACTATGGGACTGAAAGTATTAAGGTAGTTTTACTCCCAGTTCCAGAGAATGCCACTGGGGGACACCTATTCAGCCCCATGGCCAGGTTTTGGATACCATAGGTTCCATCTTATTCCCCATGCTGTTCAATATCTTTATGTAACTATTTAGTGAGGTCATTAGTAGTATGGAATTTGGACGCAGCACTAGCAGAATATAGGCAACTCTACTTCTTGTTACCAGGATTTGCTGAGGCCATACACGTGCTGGACCTATGCCTGGATGTTGTAATGGGATGGATGAGGAGCAATAAGCTGAAGCTGAGTCTCAGTAAGACAGAGGTCGTTCGAAATGGTCCCCGAAAATGCATATTGGGAGTATTCCTAGATCCATTTCTGCCAGTGGAAGACCAAGTAGACTGCCAGTTGTAGTCTTTAGCTAGGCCAGACATGAAAAATGGGGTTAAACAAGGACTACTTTATTGACCTAATTAGTAACATTTGAGTCCTAGAAGACCACAAGAGAGGAACCAAGCTGAGGCCAGGTGTCATCTCTTGACCACCTCCACAGCCTTCCTTTGGGTGAAACACCTGGCCCCAGGGGGCAATTCATTGGGCTGGACTGCTCCCTGGCCAGTCATTTGCTGGAAGACCAACAACCCAAGTCTCCCACCCAAGCTGTATAACTTTACAAGTAAGAACAAAGCCCCAGATCTGCCCCAAGGACATAGTACTTCTCCACTCCCAGGCCACAGGACTCCAGTTGAGGTGGTTCCAGTGCTCTATCTGCATCAAAAGGTGTATGCTGGAAATCTTGCATTCTCCCCTGTCACCTGCCCAGTTGAAGCCTATTTGTTGCTGTCACCCTTAGCTAATTGTCCCAAGTTATTCAAATACAGTATGGAGTAGACAAACAAACAGACAAACACCTTAGTAAAGGAGGGGAGGATGCCAGTGACCAGCAATACTTACACTGAACAGTGGAACAGTGGGTTGTGTTACCATAACTGTAAAGGAATATGTGGAGGGGAGGTCAGATCTTATATTGCCTGTGACTCTGCCCACCCATAATTGACATCATTGTGCCATCCGCAAGGAATCCTGGTCTCCTCCCATTGGAGACCATCAAAACTGGGTCCCTCCTGCACAGCGCTATGTGTAAAGTGCATTCAGGACTCACTCCATAAAGCAATTGCAATGGCTACCAATGGACTTGTTGTTTTAATTCAAGGTATTGCTAATCACATTTAAAGACCAAATCTTCTTAGTACTTTGAAGGAATGTCTTCCCTTATTTGTGCCTCCTTAATGAGGTCTAGTGGTGGGGTCCTTTTGTGTCCTAATAGTGGGAGCAATATACTATGTGAGGACATGGCAAAGGGACTCCTCTGCTAAGGCATTCCAGTTGTGGAACATGTTTCCCTTGACACCAGTATTGGTTGCATTTTGGCTCTTAAGTTAAAATATCATTTTCTTAAAGTCTATGAAGTATAATTATCTTTTTCTAGTTTGTAGATTTACATGGTTCTAACTGTTTTAACTTGATATAATGTATTAGATAGTTAAATGCATTTTTACACTGTAAATTATGTTTTTCTATTTTTAACTTTTTAATTTGTTTACATTAGTTTATTGCATACTACCAATGTGCCATAGTGTTGACCTATGACTCTGGAGGCAAAAAACAACAAAATTGGAATTAAAACCTAACCAATATAAAAAGAAAGAATAAATGAAATTATGGGTTATAAAATATTGCTCAATCTATTAGTATTGAAAACATTTATATGAATGTATAGTTGGCTCTCCATTTTCGAGCGGGATCCATTCCGGACCCCCTGCGAAAGCAGATATTAGTACTTATTCAAACCCCATAGGCTTGAATGGGGTGCACCCCTGTAAGCATAAACAAGGCATGAGCCGCGGGGGCACGCCCCATTGAGGATAACAGAGGTTTCCCCTCCATGCATAATCAAAAACACAGATCTCAAGTCTGCAAGAAAGGAGGGGCAACTGTATATATGTTGTTTAAAATTCTCAAATCAACCAAAGAATACAAACAAATAAGTTGAACTGTCCAAAGAATATACAATAAAAAGAACCAATTTTATGTGGGGATACCTCTAGTTTCTAGAAATACAACAATCTTCTTGAAGGCCAAAGATGAATCAGTCTCAAATGGTATGAGGGTCCATCAGAAGATAATTGATTGTAGTAGGAAACTTGAGAAGGAAGAATAGAATCCATTGGTATCTGTTATTCATAATCACCAATATTTTCAGCCAAATTCATTTTGACAAATAGTTTTCATCACTGGCTGGAGTGTATGTTTGAATTTTCACAAATGAATCAGGAGCTGGGCACACAGCCCCAAAAAGGGCTGCCTCCAGCCAACCCTTTTACAACCAGATCGTGGCCATGGCACACAAAAAGCAGTTCCTTTTTGTGCTCTGGAAGGGGTGCCATAGCTGCAGTGCCATGGCTTTACAGGACTCCTTCAGGGCTGCATCGTGCAGTACGAGGTGCGGTGTCAAAGCATCCTGGGGGAGGAGCATTGTGTAGATGCTACGCCCTGACTCTGTCCCCCAGCCAGCCTTTGAAGCCACTCTATACAGGGCTTCAATCTACCCTGTTTCCCTGAAAATAAGCCATACCCATAAAATAAGCCATAGCAGAATTTCTAAGCATTTGCACAATATATTTGCAAAAATAAAACATATTGATAGTCCTGGCGCAGAATGGAAGGGGGCGGGAAGGGAGCAGAAAAATTGGGACCAATGGTTCTAAAGGAAATGGAGTCACAAGAAATTCAGGATGGAATTCCCGGTTTATGCAATGTTCCAGAAGAAGACGACTTAACAATACTGTATTTGAATAAATGTAGATTTATTTATGTTTTTTCGGGGAAACATAGTATATACAGAGTAGTCAACAGTTATTCTCTGGCTCTTCCACAGTCTCATATGCTCTCGGCCTTAGGGGAAGGCAATGGCAAATCTCCCCTGAACAAATCTTATTATTTATTTAAATAAGCTTTTGAATAAACAAGCAAAATAAACAAATCAGAATAAATAAATAAATCCATTTTCACAAACTGTTGATGAGGAATGGTGTTCTGATTCAAAATTCATTTAAAATAGGAACTAAGGACAGGCATATTAAGCCACATATTTTCATGTGCTTGGGGCCTCCAGAGGCTGTATGCAATCAAGAAAAGCAGATCTCATTGATGCAAGATATTCTTATACATTTCCTCTGCATTATCCAATGCTGTCAGAGACAAGAATGCCTCTTAATTGCATCTGTATGAAGAGTGTGCTAGATATGCTATTGATCTAAACCAGATAAGATGGGCTTCTGTAACATATGACCTTAAGCAACTTTTATGGAACAGCTAGATGAGTATATGCACGAGTAAGCTACAGAGAGCATCCAAAAGAATATAGCTCTCTTGATTGTAAATCTTTACATTATTTCTTTGTAAGAAGAGGGAAGATATTCCACCACCAATGTTAAAAGTACCACACACATGCCTTTGCATTTTAGTGACATCATTTTGAATGAAGAAATAAAGGGTAGTATCAGTTATAAGCTAGACACTATTAAGTATGAGGTGGGGAGAGGGAAATTAAAACAACAAAGCAATTTACTAAGAGAACGGCAACCAGTTTGTTTCTGCAGCTATCTGTGAACAATCTTTGGTATTTTCCTTTACAAACATGCCTGTTCAATAATATCTTCTCTAGTCCTAGCATTATTCTGTCTAATGACCTGATAACACCCACCAGGTCATTCCTTTCAACAATCCTCCTAGCTCAATCCTTGGCTAACTTTGAATGTGGCTGGCTGGCTGCACTGTCCCCAACTTCTGCTTCTGTGATGTGCCCCTGATTTCTTTCCACTTTGGATTTCATACTATTGTCAGAAGAAGAATAGAACAGTAAGTCACTTAAACTATATGTCTGTTCCTATTTAGACACTGAAAACACATCAGCGCCTGAGGGGGCTTCTTGCCTGCAGCCAGTCTTTAGTACTGTGGCTTTTTAAAAAATAAAGCAAACAAAAGATCTCCAAGGGTACAGTTTAGAAGGAAATACTTCTTCAGGGGGACATGCAGGTGATGTAGGGAAACTGGTTGTCTAAACTGTTATAATAGGGATTAATAATTCACCAAAATAAGCAACAGGAGATTCAGGTGAAAGTATGTCCTCTGGCAGCTTGTCCTAGCACAGTTATTTCAACAAGCCTGTAATATGAGTGGAACACTGAACATTTTCACACAATATTGTTATATTGTTCCTTTATCGTTCCAAAGTGTAGTGGAATCATCATAACAGATAGACGATTCCAAAAGATTTTCACATGAGGCTGTTAGTGTTTTAAAAACATTGATATATCAGAATTCAGCAATTCAACTGTTTTGAAATCGTTTTGTAATCATTTATTGCTGAATTCTGATATATCAACATTTTAAGAACACTAACAGTCTTATGTGAAAACCTTTTGGAATCTATCTGTTATGACGATTCCACTACACTTTGGGACGATAAAGGAATGATATAACGATGTCATGTGAAAATCTTCAATGTCTTTGAAGATTATTGCATATCGTTCTCATAACGTTATGAGATGGAACGTTCTGGGAACGTTCTGGGAACGGATATTATCGCATTCAAGAAAGTAGAACGTGATGGGAATGTAACGGGAACGCATTTTCCTCCCTCCCAAGGGAGTCCAAAGATTCTCTTGGGAGGGAAGGAAGGCAAGCCCTGCCGGAGCTTGTCTTCCCTCTGAAGGAAATCCGAGGATTCCCTTGGGAGGGAAGGAAGGCAAGCCCCTATAAAACGTTGGGGCGTCATATGCTGTAGAAAATAGGATAAAACCTATGTTACTTTTGTCAAAGAGGGTGCCGCATCATACCTGGGAGAGCAATAAACATTTTTGCACACTCTAGGACTTTGGAAGACTAAAGAGAAGGGCATTCTTTCAGCCAATCAGGAGATGAGGAATGAGAGAACGGAATTGGGAACGGATAAGAATACTGCACTGACTTCTTATGGAACGTTCTGAGAACGTTACAGCTTCCTGGGAACACATCTAATCCGTCCCCACCCTGGAATGCATGTGGAACACATCGGGAACGTTCTGGGAACCTGATGGGAACACATACATGCGGTAAACTGCTATGCGTTCCGTTCCCATCGGGTTCCCAGAACGTTCTCAGAATGCTGTGCGATATTCTTCTTTGTCTTTTCACACTCAACGTAGTGAAATCACAACTGAAAATTCTGTTGTGGCTCATCAATGTCCAAAGCGATACTTGGTCAGAGCTGCCAATTGATAACAGGGTCAGATGAAGCTGTATTAGGTTAAATGCTGTTCTGTGTTTTGTCTTTTTTTAAATTCCTCTTTTCTCACACAGAACACTCAGACTGGATGTGGCTGACAGCTAGGAACATCTGCATTAGAAATTTAGCCTCTTCCCCAAGGGAGTTTCTTCTAGGTAGCTTTCTCACGCAAATGCAAGTGCCATTCACAGTCATCAGGACAGTCCATCTGAACTCTCTCACTTGGGAAGACAACTCATCAATGCAACTACACATTTCATCCTAGAATGAGAAGCCAGTCAATCCTTAATAAATGCCTGCTATTCTGTAATTTTATTTGAGAATCTCCAGAGGTGAGAAGTAATATTGATCATCCTCCTTTGGCCCAACAATAAATACAGTGTACAGAATAATTACATTCTGACATGAGTCCCAAGTGGAGATAATTCTAACTGGTTATGACTAACCCTATAATTGGACCCCTGAGTCTGCAAGAAAAACACAGGGCTTGGTTTTTTTATGACACCTATAGTTCCTGAAGTAGATAATTCAATGCCTGTGTATTTCTTTCAAACACAGACTTTTCCCCTAAAATCCTTTGTCTTCTTTCTGAAATAATTTTTGGCTGCTGCCTACTTAAATATGTTTTCACTAACATTGTGGAAACACAGCTCTAAGCAAAGTCTCTTTGCTGTTCTTAATGAGCCATGGTGGAATATGTCTTTGTAAACATATATGACTTTTATTCATTCTTTAGTAAGAGTACTGGCTGTGCCTATGGGGTACAGTAATCTGCTTTGATTCTGGGGTTAAAAATGGCAATTTCAACAGGGTACAAATGTCTTTTTAAAAGGACATTTCTGTAATTGTCTTTCCCCAGTCTTGCTTTGGAAGCTTCTTCAACTCCCCCAGGCACTTTGATTCTGAACAAAGGTTTTACTGAATCATCACCCAGCTTCATTCATAGACATTTCCAGTGGATCCAGAAACGAACATCTTCTCACCACTTCTTCCATTTTCCCCTTAACACAGAAAATCCATTAAGGGGGGGGGGCAGCTTACAGAGTGCCTTCAGGCCTAAATACCCTGAAGGCACCAGAGCCTGTTTGATCTTGAATGCTAAGCAGGAGCAGATCAGCCTGGTTAATACTTTGATGGGGGACTATAAGAATACCAAGTGCTGTAGGCTATATTTCAGAGGAATGCGATTGTCAACTATTGATATTCCTTGCCTAAGATAAAACTATGGAATTTGCAGCACTGACATAAGTTAGTAGGTGACTTGAAAACACACATGTATGTGCATGCGTCCGCGCACACACGCACACACAGTACCTTCAGATTATTAGCACTAGCATTCTGTCTGTAAGCACAGCTAGTTGCATGTTGACCAAATCATATGAATTAAAGTGATGTCACAAATCAGATGTTATGCCTGATATTACAATGTCACTGAGACCATGTCCACCACCAATTCAAAGAATATATGAGGGTGTTTTGGGCAAAGTAGATAACCCCTTTTTTCTGCTGTTCATACCTACATTAAAGAGAGACAGTGAGAGAGTTGCAGTAGAGAGAGAAAGACTGGATGCAGTGAACAGGTGTGAGGTTGGTTTCTGCAATAATGTAATATCTTCAAATATTATGAAAGGCATTTGGGAGTCATTTGAAACCCCTCTCCTCAAACCCAACCAATTAGATTTTGCTACAGGATGAAGTCACTATGGTCAAATGACTGGAGTGGATGTTAAGGACAAGAGACAGCAGTTTAACAGAGCAAACACACACTTAAATAAATTAAACGTGAATTATTACTAGAAGCCAAAATGACTAAAATTAAGCTATCATACTTTGGGCATATCATGAGACAGCACAACACACTGGAAGAGACTATAATTCTTGGGGTAGTGGAAGGTAGTAAGAAAAGAAGAAGACAACAACACAGGTGTATTATTCGTTCAATAAAAACCATGGTCCCAAGTTTACAAGACCTGAGCAAAGCTGTTAATAGGATTAATAGGATCACCATATGTTGAAGTTGACTTGACAGCAGTGAGCAACAACATACAAAATGACTGAAAGAGAGAGGCATATTTATGAAGAAAAAAACAGTACAATTTCAGCTTAATCCCAGTGTACAATAGACCAGTGCATCTCAAGCTATCTAATATAGGAGATCGGCAAGTTCATTTTCCAGTGTGCCAGGGACCAGTAGCATATCTATACCCAGTGTCTACAACTGTTTATTTTCTTCTGAAAACTCATCACAGACCAGGAGTAGATGGTCTTGTACTACTAGGATCACCATAAATCAAAGCTGACTTCAGGCAATTTACAACAAATCCTATCATTATTTTTAGGATGCTAACCAGTTTGAAACTATTTTCATGAATCTGTATACTGAGTATATTATAATCGTGTAATGTTTCTAATCTCGGAGTTTAGTAGTTGAAGTTTGCTTACAGTAGTTGAAGTTTGCTACAGTCTATGTTGCTAGCACAGATGGTATACATGTTGAATTTTCTTCCCTGTAATTTAAATCTAGGAAATTTGTGTGTGCATATCGGGGGGGGGGGGGATTTTGTTCAAGTGTACTTAGTATTTAGTTTCCAGCCATTCTGAAGGACTGAGATGCCTCTTTCTCCTCTGTGTTTCCCCATGATAACTGACAGGAACATCTGAATGTGCTTATCTAAATTTTGTAACAGATCATGGCTATAAAGGAAAAGAAAGGATAAGAAAGAAGAAAACACTCTCAGATTTACTGGAGAAAGATGCTTCAGGCCAAAACAGAAACAAAAAACCTTACCCAAAAACAAAGTTCAACACATGCAGGAGGATAAAATAAATCATTTATCAACTTGCCTGAAGAGACTCGGGATGAGAGGAAACATATATATATATATATATATATATATATATATATCTCTTCAGGCAAGTTTGTAAACTGTTAAATGCCACTGAAATCTATAGTTGTCCTTGATATTTGGGAGGTGACGTATGATGGCTTTCAACTTAATTCTTATTTTTTTCTGGCTCCATTAGTTGCTCAAGCATATAGGCAAAATATGCCTATTAGCTGGGAAACAATTTCTTGCAATGGAGAGAGATGGCTTCTGAGAGAAAAATTCAGATTAAGGCAAATCATTGCCTAACTATGTTACAAACCAGTGAACAGTTCCATGAACACCTGGTCTTTTAGCATTGTTTTAAATATGATGAAGACCTTCTCAATGGATGAGAGTCACTGCAGTCAGCCCTTGAGCATTGGAGTCAGCATTTGAACACTAGAGTATTAATTGCCAGGCAGGGTGTGCCATCTGAACAGCTAGCCCCCAATGGCTCCCATGGCGAACAGAGCATAATGCAGAGCTCAGAATTTACTTTGGGGGATTAGAGTTCTCAAAATCCCCCAGCCAGCATTCTAGGAACATTAATTCAAAATATAACTTTTCCTAGCTTTGAACTTTGTACTGTATCTCTAAATATGAAAGTCTGTTGCTAGTGCTCTGCTCCACTTATATGTAATTTTCTATTACTGCATGGTAAGCAAGAAGGAGAGCCTGCCATGGGACTATGCAGAAAGAACCTGAGATTGTCAGATATGTAATTTAGCCCATTGCTCCCAGATTTTCCTGATTGCACCTTTTAATTTTCTTTCATGTAAGAGAAGTTTACTATTCAGTCTTATGAGGAAAGTCACAGATTCCTCCTGATTTGGATGCCTTGGCCCTCACTGACATAAATCCCACCACAGGACACAATAGACAAGCAGGGATTTTATGCAAGTCTTTTTTGCACTCATGCACACACATACACTCTATAATAAGTAATACCTCGTGGCTAAGATTTTATCCCATTAGGGCAAAGCTCAGATCCATTTTTACGTCTCTCTCTCTCTCTCTTTTTTTTTTTTTTTACAAAATAAGCATCTGATTCACTGCCTTTTGGCATGTCACATTGTGTTTGTGTAAAAATGATTTCTCTGATGTGGTAGTCTGTTTCTATAAAAGGGCTCTATCACACACATAACAAACCAACCAATGATGGCAGGATTTTTCCTTATAATCCCAGGGCTAGTCTTTCTCTCAGACACCCCAAGGTGGGCCACAAAGACCCATGCTTAGCTGGCTGCAAAAGAACTGGTACACTCTAAAAAGCAGGAGAGCAGAAATCAGTCCCCACACCCCTCCCCAAGAACACACATTTCCCTCATGATAATCAGGATGCTTTGTGCTTTAATCAGTAGCTCTCTTGGGGATTATAAATGTAGTAGTAACTGTTGTCAATGCTTTCCGCTTAACAGATGACAATCTAATAAGCTATTATAAGCCATGCTGCGCATAATTATAGTGTGTGGCTGTATGCTAACCTCCCGACATTTCACTATAATGCATTGTAGCAACATCTGTAAATGACTCAATAATGATGAATACACATGGCTCAGTCTCTCTAGGCTGGGGTTAGACAGCTGTTTCTGAATTGTCCTCCCTTTTCCAGCACCCCGCTCAGTCTGGTAAAGTACTAGTAAGCTGTGGCTACTTTTGAATACAGATGCAAAATTATATGCTCCACCTCCAAGTCATCTTTTGATACCATATAGACCTGCAGCTGGTTCCCTTATGACCAGACTTACATCAAGAAGAAAGCTGTTCAGACTGATGGAAGCAGAGAGGTGGGTTTCTCATGTTCCTTTATCTCAGGTTTTGATCTGAGAGAGAGAGAAAAATCAAGAACTGTCCATACTTCTATTCCTCAGACTCCCCTGCAGAATATTAGCTGCCTTGGCAGCTGGTGTGTTTTAATCCAAATTTTTTAAGGGGGGGGGGGGAGGATCCAAAGTGCTGGACCTCTTTTGAGGGGTAGAGTTCAGCACCTTGGATAAAATTGGACTAAAATCTGGAGCAGATTCACTGTACACTGAAATGAAGTCACCAGCTGCCCCTGGAGAGTTTTGTGGTGTGCAGAAGACATTTGGTGTGAAGGGGGTGTAGTCCACCATCAGAGCAAGAAGCAAAAGACGAGCCTTTATTCTCTCATTCACTATTCAATAAGCCCTAGGGAAGGTATAGTCCAAAAAGGTAGATTCCTTCCTTATCTCCTCAATTTATTTATTGATATCTGCCTTTCTCCCAAATGGGACCAAAGACAGCTCAAAACATGAATTAAAAATTAATAATAAAGAAATTTAAAAAAACAATTAGATAAACAACCACATTAAAACATACTTTAAACAATATAAAGTCATTTAAAAATTTGACAAAAAGGAAAGGATATGCACCCCATAAAGCCCTTTCTACATAGGTACTTACTTGGCAAATGTTTGTTCAAACAGAAATAATCTACTTCTCCCTGAATCTTCTAGGCAGTATGGCCATGGGGGGGGGGATTTCTGTAACCCCCAAAATTTCTAACCTCTGATCCTCACCACTGTAATACTATACCTGAGAAATGATGTGTAAGTTAGGGGCCGTACAGATGAAAAGAAAGGGGCAGCAGAGGCCGCCTTTTTCTCCCCCTGGTCGTTGCATGGGTGTTTCATGATCCACTCCAAAAAGGAGCTGCAAAACACAGCTCCTTCCCACGCCGCTGCCAAGGCGCCATTAGCACCCTGGAGCAGCACAGTGATGGCTCTTGTGCACCACACCATTTGGACGCGGCACACAAGGCACATCATTGGCACGCATGCTGTCTGAATGCACGCATGCCCAAAATGGCACCAGGAGAGCGTGCGGATGCTTCGCTCTCCTGAGCCTTAATTTTGGTTCCAGGCTGCCGCAAGGCGGCGGTCTGTACTGGGCTTTAGACAGCCAGTACCCAAGCTGAGCAGTATAGGAGAAGGTATGGAAAGACACTTTCCACCCAGTGCTATCTGGGGGGAAAACCCTTCCCACTCACACTCATCCCAGTTTCTTGGGGAAGAAACTCAATTTCCATTTAGGGATCTGCTTCCATATAGGGATCTTCAGCAGCACATATCTCCTAAGGGATTACTACTGTAAACATCTTAGATTGGGCCAAAGTCTTAATTTCATTTTGCGTCCGGAAAGAAAACGCCTGCTTATCCTATATCACCAGCACTGGTTAAATACATTTTGCTCTCTGAAATTAAGGAAAAAATAGCACCTCTTCCATTCTGTGGACCTGAAGCTGACCACACTGACAAGTGAATTGTACTTCAATACTTCCAGTGGACCAGTGTTTTCCATTCCACTAGAAGAATAATGTAATGTTTTGTGTGCTGTATAATTGATAATGTATGTAAAAACGCTTCCAGGTTGCCCGAGGAAACTGCTTCTTTCTTCATAACAGTACCCCCAGTCTTGTATATTTCTGTCATTGTTGTTGTTGTTTGTTGTTAGCTGCCTTCAAGTTGATCTCGACTCATGGCGACCCTGTGAATGAGATGTTTCCAAGCTTCCCTATTCTATACCTCCCTGCTGAGGTCCTGCAGGCCCAGGCTCATGGTCTCCCTGACTGAGTCTATCCATCTGGCATGTGGTCTTCCTCTCTTTCTACTGCTCTTTACCTTCCCCGGCATCATTGTCTTTTCTAATGAGTCATGCCTTTTCATCATATGGCCAAAGCATGACAGTCTCAATTTAGTCATCTTGGCTTCCAGGGAGAGTTTAGGCTTGATTTGTCTAAGGTCTCATTTGTTTGTATTTTTAGCTGTTCATGTTATCCTTAGAACTCTTCTCCAGCACCACATCTCAAATAAATTAATTTTCTTCCTGTTTGCTTTCTTCACTGTCCAGCTCTCACATCTGTGCATAGTAATAGAGAATACAATGGCTTGAACAATTCTAACTTTAGGGTTCAGCTGTACATCTTTGCACTTTAGCATTCTTTATAGTTCTTTCTATTATTGTACTGTATAGTTTATACAGTATTGGCCAAGATCCTGTATTGGGAATTATATTGCAAAGTTCTACCCGGGCATACCTATGATATATTTCCCAACCTGCAGGGCTCACCTACTTCCTGAAGAGCCCCCATGGCCATTTTCTTGTCAGTGGAGAGCGAGGGACATCAGAGAAGTATCTAGTTAGGCCTCTATAGCCACCAGACACATAATAACAACAACACCCTCTGGGATCTCCAGAGGTACCCAGAAGGTCATGTAGAATGCCTTTGTTGTTCTGTGCCTGGTTACAAGGAGAAGAGAAAGGCGAGTTCTGCAGGGATTTGGGGAAAAGAAGGTAGCAATTCCTCTCTCTGCAATGACCATAAAAGTTCAATGCACAGCTATAACTTTACGCCCACATATGTCACTGTCAGTATAACAGTCATAATATTTCTGTATTGGCACAAAACAATTTTTAAAATACACTGTGATGTGTGTGTGTGTGTGCGTGAGTGCATATTTGAATATGCATTCAGAAAAGCAGATCTTTCAACACTGATGCTTCTTTGTCCCTAGCCTTAAATCTTCCCTTCCCTACTAAATGAAACTGAGAACACCTACTGCCACCTGAAATGACATTTGTGTTAGAACTATATGCAAACGTGTCATAGGCTATGAGAATGATGGAGGAAGAGGTTCCATAGGGAAAAAGACCTTCAGGAGATATTGGACATAGTATTAGTCTTTAAATCAGGGGCAGAGAAACTTAGCCTGTGTGGCCAAATCTAGCCCTCCTCTGATCCCAGTCTGAACCACATTCCTTTGTAGTTCTTCAGGTGGGCATTCCAGATAATATCATTGTGTGTAATTTTGGATACACTTTCTCCCATTCCATAACCTTCCTAAGGCTTAGAAACTGGCAGGAAGACCTTTAAGGTAAAATATGGAAAAATAAAGTTTTCCCTAAGATGTGATTGTCTAGTCATATCTGACTGTAGGAGGTGGTGCTCATCTTGGTTACTAAGCCGATGGAACCAGCGTTGTCACTCTGTGGTCATGTGGCCAGCATGACTAAACACCGAGGCTCATGGAATGCTGTTACCGTCCCACGGAAGTGGTTCTTATTTATCTCCTTGCACTTTTACATGCTTGCAAACTGCTAAGTTGGCAGAAGCTGGGACTAGTGACAGGAGCTCACTCTGTCACATGGTGATTGGGTCTCAAACTGCAGACCTGCTGACCTTATGGTCAGCAGAGTCAGTGTCTTAACCACTAAGTCACTGTGTCCCTGAGCTAAAAATAAAACTAAAAGTTAAAATATGATTTGGATCAAATTAGTTTGTCTTTGGCCCTGTTCACCATTGGAATGCAGCCCTCAAGCGCTGCTCTGAATTTGACTCTGGCCCTCAAAATGAAATATGTTCCCCATCCTTACCATAAGGGACCTTGCCCACCTGAAGGCCTAGCAGTGTGATTACTGGTGACATCTCAGAGCAATTTGGGGGCAAAGATTAATCAATGGATATCCTTTTCTTTGTTGCTGGTGTTGTTTTTGGGTGCCTTAAAGTCGCTTCTGACTTATAGCAACCCTAAGGTGACCCCATCATGGGGTTTTCTTGGCACAATTTGTTCAGAGGAAGTTTGCCATTGCCTTTCCCTAAGGCTCGGAGTGTGTGACTTACCCAAGGTCTCCCAGTGGGTTTCATTTCTACCTGTGCCATATTAAAAACCAAACACATTTCATCCAGTTCCTCTTAGAACTTTGTGCCAAGAGGTCATTATTTTTAAGTACTTACTCAATACACTATCTTTGGCAGTATATGCTAGCCAAAATCCTCTTAAGTCCATACCCTCCACCAGTTCTCAGATGAAAACCAGGATGCATGTAGAAACTACTTTTGCACTTTGAACTCAGTTTGGCACAAATGAAGTAACAGGGGACAAAGAGGAAAAGTAGGTGGAGAAGGAAGAAAATGAAATATTTTCAAAGCAGCTGAAAAAGTGAGATAACAGAGGATTAAGTGAGACACTTCCCACCAAATCAGGACAGCTGGAGTATATGGATATCTGTGTCAGCAGTACAGGAAGCAGGAGTTATTCCAGGGATGTAGCCAAGGGGGGGGGGTTTCTTGGGGTCCGCCCCCCCCTTCCATTAGAAAAATGAATGGTGTGTGCTGCTGCGCTGCTGCGCTGCTGCGCCCAAGCCCCATTATAATGGTGGCACTTAGTCTGGACCCCCCCCCTTCCTAAAATCCTGGCTACGTCCCTGGTTATTCCCTTTTGCCAGCTGGTTCCCCCAGTGTAGAACAGCAACTGGGGGGGGGGGTATTGGCCACAGGGCACAACTACATCATTTAACCACTGCTTGGATGTGGGAGTGCTGTTCTTTAGCACAAAGAAGAAAAGGAGTTAAAGCTGATCTCTCATCCCTTGGTATTCAAGAGCAACTGAAAGAATCCTAGATGCACCCCAATCAATGGTCAAGGACGGAATTGCAGCTGGCCATCCCACTGGCTGTTGCCACATGATAAGATGGGGGATCTGTGGAAGAAAGTATTAGATACCTCCCTACATATGTCACCAAGAAGATGCTGATCTTTATATTCTGGTGTTAAAAGGGGGGGATGAAAGATTGCGGCTCAGAACTTCAGAAATAAGGAAAACTCTGGACAAGGAAATGTCTGTCCTGTTCTATTCTAATTTTATGAATGGACGGTGTCCTTTTTAAACACAAAGAAGTTCTTTACCCAAATTAAGGCCAAACTAGATGAAGACTGGAATGAAATATATGGTGAATATTGCAAAATCTATGTGATTTTAGGAATAAGGAATCAGGAATCTGAATGCCTTCAGATTTAACTGATCTCTTGTTCAACATGTCCAGTTCTGGAATTTCCCAGATCTTAAGATGTGCTAGCTTTTGGAGACCCATGGAGTGATCAAGTGGGCATGATGTCATTCCTTTATAAATAGTGGAGATAAAGATATATCAGTGTCAAAAATCCATATTCTCTATAACTTTTGTGGGTGCTGGAGCCCTGCCCTCTTAGGACACTGCAGGGCTTCAGTATTATTTGAACTGGCTTTCTGGACTTCATTGAAATGGGGTGGAGAGGGAACTCTCAGGGGGGCTGACTTTGGGGTGCTGTTGTTCTCTCAACACCACAAATAAAGAATCAGTAGAGTCAGTCATGTTAATACTCTTTGACTACAAAGTGGAGCTGGTGCTGATGTTTGTGCTCAACTAGATGGTTGAGGAATGTCTATTCCTTGTTTCCTTTTTATTATTGTTTTCTCCATTGGCTAACAAAAGAGGGGAGGGAGGCTTCTCCCTTATAATGTGATAACACACACTAACCATTTTCACAGGCTAGTGTGCATCTCTAATCCCAAAGATTTTGCAGACAAATAACAAGCATCTTTCCCTTACATTCCATTCCACTCCATATTGCCTCTGATGACCCATCACAGATTGCCACGCACTATAAAATCCCATTAAATTCAACAGCTACAGTGATCAGGTTCAATGGTCAGGTCGGGTAACTCTGGGTCATCATGTAATTGACAGAAGAGCAGCAGGGGGTGGGGTGAACATGGAGGAGGTGAAGTAAATTTAAGAAAGCTTTTGATGGACTGGTCTATTGATTCTGTTTAGTTTAAAGACATGCATCTCCTTCTTTCAAGTTTGTAAAGAATGGCAAGCAATATGTTACATGATCAAATTCTGATGCATTTAAACCATATTGGAATATTTGCACTTTACTCAAAGGAAATGAAAAAAAACTGGATTCTAGCCAAAGCATCCTCCCAAAGGCTGGCTATATGAAGAACTGGTCTCCTGGCACCCAGCCTGCAGTGCTGGCTGATCGGTTTTCTGCGATGTTGTCAAACACTAACATGCTGTAGCATAACAAATGGAACTCAATTTCAAGGTAGCATCAATTAGCATCAGCTGGCTTCGATGCGCTTAGTGCTCCCAAGCGAGTGTGAAATCTCTTCCACAAAAGCTCCAGATTGCTCCCCCCCCCAACCCCAACACAAAACATTCTTGGTCCCAACAGGATATGATTTTGCAGTGTTTAAGTATAATTAAGCAGACACCACGACACAGGCAACAGCCCTATCTTTTCTCCAGCCTGCTGATGATGGTTATCGTTAGTGACAGTATCCCTGAGTTCAACAAAGGAAAATGATGAGATCTCTTAAATAAGAGAGTTCAGGGTTTCCACAATTCCCCAAAAGAAAGGATATACAGAATTACAGGAAGTGTGTGTGTGTTGGGGGGGGGGGGACAAACTAAGCAATCAAAGCTAACTTCCAGTAAGGGGAGGCAAGCAGAGAACTACAGAATGACATCCAGAAATGTAAATCATAGAAATATTGGGGGAGGGGAGAGTTATTAAGGGATCTTAAATTCAAAACATGAAGTTAAATGAGAAATGGTATTGCAAAATGAGATTAAGTAGCTTGCACATATGCTTAAAGGGATCAATACAAAATTACACTGGCTGCTCTGACAGCAATTTAGCAAAGCAAAAGAATGGCAAAGAGCAAACATCTGCAATGAGAGGGAGAAAAGGAGCAAGAAAACATCAGCATGCCAGTTGTATTCTACCAAACAATGGAGAAACCCCTCTGGTTCAGAAGTAGCTGTGAGCACATGCTGGATCTCTCAGCACAAAATATCTGAATGCAAGATTCACATATCAGTCCCAAAGCTGCATCAGCATCTGAGGCAGAGTAAATGAGGGGGAAGAAGCTTATTTTCCCCACTGAAAGGAAAGAGAAATGAAGGAAGCAACTTTGTGAGCTTTCACTTACCAAGCAGGCTTCTGTATCCTGAAACTGGCTCCCCGGCACCCTCCTCAGTCCACTCCACAGATGCAATTAGCAGCAAAGGAGAGGACTGTGTGTTTGTGTGGAGTTTGAGATTCTCCCTCTTCACTATGCATGAGGTGACTGCAGCTACACTGGAATCAGCTTGGAAGTCCACATGCACGCACACACACGCACAAGTCTACAATTCTGATGCCTCAGTACACTGCTGTACAGTGATGCAGCTAGCCAGCTTTCAGCTCACATCTGAGTTTAAAGCATTCACATGCATGCATGCACACACAAATGCACACACACACACACACACACACACGTATTTTGAATGTGCAAATGATTTGCACAAGCTCACCACCTGTTTTTTAGCTTGATATTCATATAGGTTAGGTAATACAAAAACTGAAGAAGCAAGCGACAAGATGCTGAGTTGTTGGAATTCTGCTTCCTTATTATTCCTTTGGGAAGACTTGATAGGCAAGTCCTGAAGATACCTTCAGAAATGTGCTGACCACCTCAGAAGCCACATTGTTGTGTATATTGGTTAACATTACAGAGAAAAACACTATGGTGCATACGTCCACTCAGTATAGGTGGGTTATATGCCATTATTTTATTCATTTATTTCTAAAAAGTAGTTCCCTACTGATCAATTATACCAATTCTTCTCATAGTGCCTTCACTTTGGTGTCCTATTCTTTTTATGACTTTAAAGAAAAGAAGAATTGTTGTTTAACAGAATTACTTGCAAGCATCCAATCTCTACTCAAGGCTTTCCACAAATTTGAACACACACCAGGAAAATGAAATTGATGGCAATTAGCCAAATCATTTGTTTCTATTGTTTATCTGTGGTCTTTTTCATGCTACGTAATAACTGCATAGTATAAAAGAGATCACAGAGTCAAGAACAGTAAATAAGGAGGATTATGTGAAGCAGCTCCAAAAGAACAAGGGCAGCCCTACCATGGGGGAACAGAGGCAGAAGTGAATGCAGGGATGGCAGTGCAGTTTTCCAGCCATTTTTTCTGTCTCCCACTTCATCTGTTGACTTCAAAGCTCTACCCATCTTTCTAAGCAAGCAGTGGTGATATTTCTTACTTAAAGGCCTGCTTAGGCTCTGCCAGTCTCCCAACACATTGCAGTTGGTGCCACTAGGAAAGCCCCATGACTAAGGAAGGGAAAGAGACAGACAGCCATTCCAGGCCTATTGTGTATGAAGGGTTGTCCACACGGGCCAAAAAGCCCATGTTCCCCCCAGCCTTGCATCGTCCAGTTCAGACAATGCAGGCCAAAACCCCAAGGCCAAGACTGGGCCTGATCCTACCAGACTGGACACAGATCTGGCGGACCTGGCCCAATCCCAGGATAACAGCCTTTAGCCCAGGTCAGTCTGACTCCAGAATTCCTGGAAACTCTGCCGCAAACCCTGGATGTTTATATGGCTGCCCACACTCCTTATCTTTCCACATAATTGGTAACCTTCTTGGATCACTCAGATAGCCAATATGACCAAATTTAGTTCTTACTTGGTTAGAACTACTCAGGGCTCTGAGCTTAGGAAGGACTAGCTGGCTATACAACTCACAAGACAGATGATAGATGACATGGCAAAGAATTATGAACTGAGTACAGTTTCCATATATGACAGAAAGGATTACTCTTCAAATGAAGGCTACATATGCACTTACCCTTTAGAATTCGGGGGTATGGGTGGGGATGGGGGTGTTTTGTCCTCCTTTTAATGCCTTCCCAGTTGAAATGTTGGTCTCATAAAACTTAAGCCACTGAAAGCTGCGCTTCCACCATGGAGCCTGCCCATTCCCATGCTGGGTTCCATTTTATCATGATAGACTCTAAAGCACACACAGTTTCCTAATGGTCATTATAATGACCCCCATGGCACATGTTCCAAAGGCGGCATGCAGAGCCCCCTCTGTGTGCACACTTGATTTTTGGTGAAGGGAGGGAGGGAGGAAGGGAGGGAGGGAGGGAGAAAGAGGAGGCAGGAGGAAGAGGAGGAGGAGAAGGAAGCGGCAGTAGAGGAAGAGGAGGAGGAGAAGGAACCGGTCCCATGCCACCAGCCACCTGCCTGCTGGTCAGAGTCAAGAGGTAGGGAGGAAGAGGAGGAGGTGGAAGAGGAGGAAGAAAAAGAAGCAGAGGTGGCCCCATGCCTCCAGCCGCCTGCCTGCCACCAGTGAGAGCCAGGAAGAAGGAACAGGAGGAGGAGGAAGAGGAAGAGGAAGTGGCAGCAGCGGTGGTAGTCTCATGCCGCCAGTCTCCCACGTGCTGGTGAGAGGCAGGAGGGAGGGAGAAAGGGAGAGGAAGCAGCGGTAGCAGTCCCATGCCTCCAGTGACCTGCCCACTGCTGGTGAGAGGAGAGAGGGAGGGAGGGAGGGGAGGGGAGGGGAGGCAGGAGGAGAAGGAGAAGGAAAAAGTGGTGGTGATACAGCATTTCATCAAAGGGGGGGAGGGGTTGCTATTGCAAGCCTGAGGCTGAGTGTGTGCCTGGGGGAATGCCTTCAAGTTGTTTCTGGCAACCCTAAGGTGAAACTATCATGGAGTTTTCTTGGCAAGTTTTGTCAGAAGGAGGATTGCCATTACTAGCCTGAGGCTGAGAGAGTGTGTCTTGGATCCTCCTCAGAAGTCCTGCCTCCTGGAAGTCCCATCCCCAGAAGCCCCCCCCCCCCCCGCAGCACCAGGTGACACCCAGTGCAGGAACACCACTGAGTTTGAGCATTCGGCCCCTAAAAGGTTCACCATCACTGCTCTAGAGTACATTTAGCAGATAAAACCCAAGAATCAGAGCTCAGAAAAGTTACTTTTAGGGCTACAACTTCCACAGTCCCTAAGCAGCATGGCCACATTCTAAAATTTGTATACCGAAAAAGTAACTTCTCCAGGCTCTGACAAAGACTGTCTTGTAGAATTGTTTTGGAGCCTTGGTATATTGAGAGGCAGTTGATCAATACTATAAATCAGTGGTCCCCACACATTTTGGGGGTGCTGCCCCCTTTCCTCTTGGATGACAACACTAGCACTCCCCTCAACATGTATTTTGTGATATTATGTCTACTGTTCCACTGCACATTAAAAACAACCAATCTCATTCACTGCTTCCTTTTACACCAGGTTATGCTGGAAGTGGCAACCAAGTAGTTGGCTGAGCAGTGACTGAGAAGCCTCTTGCAGCAGAAGAGTAACTAAGGGGCATGTGGGGTTCAGACCGTACTGAGTGACACCATAAGTGGAGTAGCACCAAGATCATCATGTTAGCAATGTCACTGTTGCTCAGTAATGTCTACCTTTTGGATGAAATGGGGCATAGCATTAATATGCCTTGTAAGACACAAGGAACTAAGTGGAAAAGAAGGTGTGTCCAAAAAGTGGAGCAAATGAGGCCTCTTCCCCTTCTGGAAGAAGAGGAGGAGACAGCACAAGGCTTTCTGGGTTCCTCTGTCCTCCAGATATGGTCAGCCCCATCCATGAGACAGGAAGCAGCAGGTAGGAGAATCAGGGCGCAAGTAAGTGTGAGGACAGGGTTGCCATCCCTGAGGACCTCCAAACCGGGAAAAATGTAGGACAAGGTTTTAAAATGTAGGACTTTTTAAAAAAAATTCCTGGCCAGGAAATTAAAAAAAAAAAGGTCCTACATTTTAAAACCTTGTCCAAAGCCTCGCTGGGGCCTGAGACAGCGTCTCCCAAGCCCCAGAGAGGCCTTGGAGGGCGCTAGATTTTAAAAAACAAAAAAACATTAATACTGGAACTGGCCACTCTCCTCCTCCTCCTCCTCCTCCTCCTCCGCACCAAAAAAGGGCAAAGGAAATGGCTGTTTCTGGCTGCAGCCTGGCCGAACAGAGGAGGAGCTCCTCCTCCTGAGCCTAGCTGGCCAATGGGGGCAGACTTGGGCTGGAACAGCCCCGCCCTCTACCAGCTCTCACAGGCTCCAGCCTGGAGAAGGGACGGGCTGTTCAGCCCCAGCCTCAGGAGGAGGAAGTCCTCCTCATTAGCCCTGCGTGCAGCTCTGCCTCCTCCTCCTCCCCCCCTTCTGAGGCTCTGCCTCCTTAAGGGGACCAGCTCCCTTTTGAGGCCGGCGTGCGGCCAGGGCCCAGGCATGCAAGCAGGCCAATCGCTTGGGCAACTGCTCGGCGCCATCGCAGAGGAGGAGGTAGGTGGGTGGCCAGCCAGCCAGCCAGCCAGCCACGCACAGCCCTGCAGGCTAGGGGGATGTGCGGGGGGAGGAGGAGGTTGGAGAAGGAGGCGGAGGCGGGTGGCTGGTGGCCAGAGGGAGTGCGCAAGGGGCAGAGGAGGAGGAGGCGGAGGCGGAGGTGGAAGTGGGTGGCCGGCCGGCTGCATGAGCAGCCGCGGCCATAAAGAAGGCGTGTGCGGGGGCAGAGGTGGCCGCAGGAGGGGCAGTCACAGTTTTGGGATGAAACCGGACCGTGACTGTGCCAGCACCCTCAAAAGTGGGTTTGGCACGCCTGCAGCCGGGTTATGGCATCCCTATGTGAGGAAGGCTGCTGTCTGCCATTGATACAATAATCTCAGGCTTCAGGAGTGGTGTGCAGGAAGAATCCAGGAATTCGTCCTCATCTTAACTCACAAAGCAGAAAGCTGTTGTTAGAATGGGAGACAGCAGCAAATTCTAAACAACATATTCATCCTCCTAACTCCTTGAGCTGGAGTCTATTGTCTCCCATTGACACAAAAGACTCCAGCTTCAGGAGTGGGGAGCAGGAGAAATACAGCGATTCTGCTTCAGGTGTTAAAAGGACAAAGAATCCCTGGGTTCATTTTTACCCCAAAGTTGGAGACTACTACCTCCCATTCTAACAACAGCCTTCTGCATCAGGATTTAAGAGGAAGAAGACTCTCTGGATTCTTCCTGCATCCCACTCATGAAGCTCGTGTCTCTTGTGTCAATGGGAGACAATAGTCTCCAGCTCCAGGAGTTAGGAGGATTAATATGTTGTTTAGACATTGTTTATCTCCCAACTACTGCCATTATATTCAGTGATATATTAGGGTGTATCATTAATACAAAAAACATTATTAAGGATTCTATATGGTCTGGTAGGGCAGGAGATTAATAAGGGAGTATGTGACACCATGAGTTATCACACGACATGATACCAATCCTAATGATGCCACTGCCTTGCGGCAAAGGTCAGTATGGGCATGAGGCCCCTTGGTCACTACTCAGCTAGCTGCTCGGCTGCAGCTCCAAGTGCAGAGGCAGAAGGTTCTTCCTGGAAAGGAAGGATGTTGGGGTGGACAAGGGTGCAACCAATGTGTGTGTAGGGGTTGCAGAGGCCTCATGCTGTGGACTAGAGATTGGCATGAATGGGGAAAGGGAAAGATTTTAATTACTGATGCTATTTCCAAGAACTGACCCTGGATACTCCTTCCCCTCCTTCATCAGAGACGTGCCTTCACCACACAGCTTCAAGTGTTTGCCCATCTCACATCTCTGTTACTTCTTCTCTCGGCAACTCCACTCTGCCAGCCAAGTCCTAGCAAAGCTCATAAAAATTATTGTCAGGCCAATTCACAAAGTCAAGCTGGCATGCTATGAATGTGGGACAGTCAATGCACTGCTAGTATATGGTGAAAGCATTCACGTGCATCTATCTCACAGCTGAAACCATATTTCATGCATTTATACCAAGTGTTATTTAGATCAGAATACATGTATATTTCAATAACAGAATTGCTCCCATTACCATTTTGCATCCACAGTCTTCTGATGTACTGCCTGATAGAAAGATCTCAGTTGAAAAGATCGCTTTACTGTGGCATTTATGTGTGCAAACATTGCTGTAAATCCTTGGGAAATATATTTTAAAAACACATTACTTCTTGCACATGAAGATCTAAAGGATTCTGTAACTCTTATGTTTACTCCAGGCAGGGCCTACTCAAAGTATTTTGTTGCCTAAGGGAGAACAGCAAATGGCAATGTCTAACAACACAAGGTGAAGAGCATTCACATGAGACAGAAGCACCCCTCCCTAATCCTGAGAGTAAAAATACAATAAAAGCAATTTTATGTTGTCCTATCCTGACACTCCCACCCCCCAAAGTTGTCCTTTCTCAATTTAAAATCCGATGCCTTCTGTCAGGTCAGGCCTGTCTGTTCATCAAGTACACTGCAGACTCTTGCTTGTGGAACACAAGCCCTGCTTATAGTGACTCTAAGTAAGACATGAAGAATCCAAATGGCAAGTAGAGATAAAGCAATAAAATAAAATAAATAGGCAATTATTGTCAGTACAGCAGCTGTCTATCAATCCAAAGTGCTACCTTGGCAACAGGGGGTATAAAGAAACCTAAGGCCACATTCCCACTATAATTTAAAGCGAATTGCTGATTGGGTTATATTACTATTGTTCCCATTTAAAACCAGTTCTGATCCTACTGTGATCAGTTCCAGTCATGATGAAGCAAGGCAAATACAAAAAAACACTCTTTCCTGACACTAGCTTTTTGCCAGTTCTTTTGAAAAGAATTGATTCTGAAGCGTCTTCAACAAGTGGGAACAACAGATCTGAATTGCATCATTCTGGAGGGGAGGGAATAATGGCAGAGGGGTGTTTACCATCCCTTCTCAGTTTCTGATAGATCCATCATTCCCAACCCCTTTCAGGACTGTCTTTGTGCTTGTGGTGTGACCTGTGGTCGCATGATTTAAAAAAAAAGATTCGATTCACTGATTTTGCAACTACTTGGAATCAGTGAGGCAAGTAGTTGCAAAACCAATGAATTGAATCTTCTATCAATACAATACAATTTATTGAGTAGCCCAAAGGCCGTTTCAAAATACTAGTAACATAATAAAAAGCAGTATCACACAGCTATACACTGGTGCCTCGGGTTACAAAATTAATTCGTTCCGCCATTCCTTTCGTAACCCGAAAATTTCGTAACCCGAAAAGGCTTTCCGTTAGCACTGGAAAGCCTATAGCTGCACTTTGCAGCATTTGAATTTCGCGCCGAAATGAATTTCGTAACCCGAAAAATATTTCGTAACCCGAAACAGTTTTTGCCAATCCAACTTTTTCGTATCCCGGAAATTTTGTAACCCGATCATTTCGTATCCCGAGGCACCAGTGTATATAAAATGTAAATACAGTGCACTAGGTGCAATAAACCTCCATACAATATAAATACATATGCATAACCTAAGCGTGCACCAGAACCAGAACATGCACTACTTGTCTACAGCTTATATATATCTAAAAGATATACAATATGTGCTAAAGGATATACTAGTAAACAGATAAAATAAAATAGTTAACAATTAAACAGTAGTATGTAAGATAGTTACCATAGGGAATAAAACAGAATTAAAATTGGAATTGAAATGGGAGGCAGAAGTAACATAAAATATCCGTCGACATACATCAAATCTGTTCATCCCCTTTACAATTAACACCAATCATTCCAACATATCTAGATCTCAACAGCGATGCTTTATGAAGGAACCGAGCTGTAGCAATAGAGATTTTTGAATCTTGTCCACTCATAAAGTATGATGTTCTGATGTGGGTATCCCAGTATATTGTTCGTTTAATATAGGGATGAAGATATTGATCCCTTTCTGCTTGGTACAAATTACATCTAAACAAAATGTGTGCTAGATCCTCAATTTCATGATCCCCACAAATACAAATTCATTCATTATAAGGGATACCCTGGAATCTTCCATGTCTTACCATGGTATCAAGTTGGTCGAATCTTGCTCGGGTAAATGCTTCTCTGAGATGTTTAGGGATCTGTATTTTTAGATAAGATGGCATTTGAAAGGACCGTTTGTATTGGCTCAACCATTTTAAATTGCCTACCCTACTGAGTGTGGCTATATCTTCTTGAGCCGCAATGTCCAAAATTCTCTGTCTTGCATCCTTTCTTGCTTGATCATTCATAGTACAAGCTACAGGGAGGCCACAGCTCTTTATAAAGTTTAACAGTTGCCAGGACCATGTAGATTGCAATTGAGAGTGCAACTGTTCTAATAAGCATAGTCTAGGAAGTCTGTTTGGCTCCATTTCATTAATTTTACACCAGTAATTGAGCACTCTGATTTTAGCTTGAGAGCAGATAGAATAAATTTCTAATTCCGCTCTCACAGCAGCTGCTGAGGTCCTTTTATCTACTCCTAGGATACTTCTCAGATGTTGAGACTGGGCTAGTTCTGCTACTGCGGTGGAATCTTCTATCAATTTGTGTGTGTGTGTGTGTGTGTGTGTGTAATTCACAAGCCGGGCTGCCCAAGCTGCCACTTACATCACAAATGATTGACATGCATTTTGAAATGGCACAAACTAGCGGGAATGACAATAGTGCCAAAAAAAGAAGCAATTACAAGGGATAATGAAAAGATTCGCTTTAATAGTGGGAACGATGGACCTTTAGGAATCAATTTACCAACACGGAGTGAAGGCAAATCGGAAACCAATTTAAATGTAAGTGAGAATGAGCCCTAAATGTCCATAGTTCAGTTCAGCACCTCCTCTCAGGCTCTTTTATAGCAGGGCCATGTGTATATTATCAGACCCACAGGGAGCAAAAAGTTCATCATTTGAATAGAAGTAGGTAGCTAATCAGAATGCAAAAGCCAGTATTCAGATCAATCAGCATTTCTCAACATGGCTCTTGGCAATGCTGCAGGAAATGGTCCTCACACGCTGTAGAAGCCTCATACCAAACACAACTTGTGTGTTAAAGAAAACAGGCCTGCTTCAGGCAACCTGTGGAACTGAAGCCAAAGCAAAAAACAAATTTCCCAAGGTCACCTCTCTGAATAAAGCAGGTTTCCATGTTTGAATTAAGAGAGTGGATTTCCTCCCATAATATCTGGATGAAATTTTAAAGCATTTTGTGTAAGATTTAAGTATCTTATATCTATGCAGACAGCACACACCCAAATATCTGTAGTGTGTAGTCTCTGTAGTAAGTCAGCTAGAGATGTACAACATGCCCAGGAATTATAAGGTCATCAGAAGCCTGTACTTGTTTAGGGCCATGCTATTATTATGAGAAAATATCCAGAGGGAGCTGTGTTGGTCATATAGCAAAGTAAAGTAACATCCAAAATCCACAAAATAGTGATATCTTTAACATATTCAGGAGTAGCCATGTTGGCCATAAAGCAAAGTTTCCCCATGTTTGGGAGTGAGATTGTTAGTCAGCATTGCTCTTACAATATATCTGTAACTAATGGTCTGACTGTGCTCCCGAATTACAAACACATCTTGTATGTGCATGTTTGTTTATGATAATGCAATCTGGCTTACTTTAAAGACAATTTGGTTTCTGTCTTACATCCACTCTTTTAAAAGAACCAAATGCACATTCATCTGTTGTATTATTATTTTTAAAAGAGATTTTCCCCTACATTATAGAAATTACTGAGATTTGTTTGCCATCTTAGGATACAATACAAAATAAATGTTATTATTATTTTATTACACTAGAACCAATGAAACTGAAGGGTAACCAATACAGGAACACAGTCAGTTTTATGAAGTTCATTCTTATAAGATGTATTCATGGCTACTAAAGTATATGCTTAGAAAAAGAATTGGACACTCATGAGGATTAGGTCCATTACTGACTATTAGGCAATAATCTAAAGGGCTTCTGCACTCAAAAGCACCATGCCACTAATGAGTGTTAGTTATTGGTAACCAACAGTGAGAGGCCTGTTTCTATATGACCTTCTTGTGAGCTTCTTGGAGGCATGTGGAGGCATACTATGAGGTAATCACTGTGTCCTAGATGGACCTTTGGTCTGACCAAGCAAGATTCCTCACTTGTTCTCATGCCTTAATACATTATGCCTTCATCATAGATTTCTCCCTGAGGTATATCATCTATTTGAGATATGTCAAACCCTAGGCTAACATGAATCATAATAGTTCATGGCAATCAAGTCTAATGCCATCATTCATTCTGTTACAGGCTGTTCCCCCTGTCAAAACCACATCCCCAGTGACAGGGCATATCAACAGTTGTGCTGATATATGGGATCAACCAGATATGGTTAGATCTGGCTAGACACAAGATTACAATAATTCTGAGGACATAGTGGTTGATTGCCTGGGTGCCATCATGGATTCAGATTTCTGCCAGATATATTTTACAATCCAGATTTTAGAAATTTTATGCCTGTATGCTCTTGATGGAAAAATATATATAACTTCCAAGCCATAGGCAGTCTTCTCTGAAGACTGGAAAAGGTTGCTTATTGGCTTTCATTGATCACTAAGTTTCTCTGGCCTTCAGTAAGCATTTACCTTGATCAGCCAGGCATTTCAGAAAAGAAATTTAATCTTATCGTGTTTTTAAAAACAGGCTTACCCTTTAAAGACAAAGAAAAAAGGAAAGAAAAAACAAAACTGCATGAAGTGAAATTAATTTCTGCTTCTGGCACAAATTACACTGTCTAGACATTGGGAAGAGCCAATCTGAATATCCTCAGGCATTATCTCTTTAGGTTCAAAAGAAATGAATCAACCAGACAGATCACTAAGCTGCCTGTATTCAAGGTTTGGCCAGGTTTAGCATGTGTACAGCTTAGAGATGTCTTAGTATAACTAGCAAGCAATGCAGGCTCAAGAGGGGAAAGAACATTTGTCAAAGCTTTGTATGGATGTAGACTCTGATAGTAGCATGCACTGTGTGCCAATCATACACAATGGTGCTGTGAGGACAGGACAGTGCAATGGAGATCTGGGTCCCCATTGAGCAGAATAGGGTGGAGGGTTTCCAAACATATTACAACTTGTTTACTATATTTTAAGTACATGAAGGAATGCACAACATTACTGTCTATCTCCCTATTCACTATTAATAAAATCTTGAAACATAGAACTAAGAACAGTGAGGGAATGAGGGGGTCAGGGAAAACATATTTCCATTGATTTTGCTTTTACAAGAGTGTACTAGAGAAATGTATGTGACACACAACTTTATAGGACTTTTGCATTCACTTAATAAAATTCTGATATATTGCTATATTAACTGGGGGGTTATTCATTCAGTTTGTAGCATTACATTTATTATTTTGCCATTGTTTTCATCATAGTCAGATTGTTTCCTACTTCAGTTATTTGTATGTTATTTTAATACAATGTATTCTGGGTTTTCATTGTTTTGTAACTAAAAAAATGACCTGCAAGTAATAAACTGCCAGCCAATGTTGTCCCTCTTCACCTTAAAAACACTTTTGGGATCTGTGCTATTAAGTTCAGAGTTTAAAATTATACAACTGCACCACTACTAACAAAGATGCTATTGGATAGGAGTGGGTGGGCAAAGGACTGGTTGTTGCTCCACTTCTGTCTTTCCAATTTGATTACTTTGTTTAAGGCATTTAGTATCATTGCTCGCTTTTTGCAACGAGGCCAAAGGCAAGGACAAAGACACGTGGATGGACTACAAGTAATAGTTATGGCAATTATCACACAAGGAAAAGGAGAGGAGCAAAGCGGATTGCTCCCATCCTTATCTCATGATTGCGTGAAGATTATCAGATGACGTTGCACTTATTGTGTGATTATCCCATCCTTGTGTCATCATTATCATATGATTGCAAAAAGATTATCAGACGCCGCCGCACATATCCCATCCTTCTCCCACCAGTGAAGTGGAATGGCCCTGTCACTTTGTAGTAACGAAAACTTCCGCTAATACAAAGTGACAGGGGCATTCCACTTCACTAACAGGAGAAGGATGAGATAAGTGCAATGTGATAAAGAAAGGACAAGGACGGGAGTGATCCACTTCAATTCCCTCCTTTCCCGTGTGATAATCTCCACAGTTTTGTCCCCACTGAGGATACAAAGCACAGGTTACTGTCGGCCCTTCTTATACAGTGGTACCCCGGGTTACGAAATTAATTCGTTCCGCCGCCGCTTTCGTAACCCGGAATACTTCGTAAGCCGAAAAAGCCATAGGCGCTAATGGGGAAAAGCCGCGATTTCTTGTGAAATAGCGCCGAAAAGCACCAAAAAAATTTTCGTAACCCGAAAAAACCTTCGTAACCCGGAACAGTTTTTTTTAAATGGATTTTTTTCGTAACCCGGAAATTTCGTAAGGCGGCGCATTCGTATCCCGGGGTACCACTGTACATGGATTTTTTATACATGGATTCAAGCATACACAGTTTGAAAATGTTCAAAAAAGTATAAATTTCAAATATCAAACCTTGCTTTTCCATTGTTTTTATAAGGGACACCATTTTGCTATGTCATTATATTTAACAGGACTTGAGCATATACAGATTTTGTTATCCACGGGGGATCTTAGAACCAAACCCCAGCGTATAACAAGGGCCCGCTGTAATTCTATGCATGTCATCTACTATTCAAATAGAGCTTGGAATGCTGCTGGTTAAAAAGAAACAGTTTACTCATTATTCTGATCAGCCAACAAGTTGCTGTTGTAACTGCAGTCCAGAAGATAACATGTGAAGTTATGTGTTACAACAAGGGTAGGCAACCTGCGGCCCGGCGAGACCTTGGGACTGGCCCCAGCCCGGTCCTGCCGTCGATTGCCGCCGGGGCCTTTGGCCTCTCGCGCGCAGGGGCAATTGTCTATAGAAGCCTCAGAAACATGCATTTATATTAACATTTTTTTAAAAATCAGCCAATTTTTTCGTGTGTCCTCCACTTTTTTTAAAAAAGTGTCCACCATTTGAAAATTTTGTCCTACATTTGTCCCGGTTTATTTATTTATTTAATTTTTTTTTTAATTATTTAACTTTTTATTTTTGGCTTCGGCCCCCCAGTTGTCTGAGGGACAGCAACCCGGCCACCGGCTCAAAAAGGTTGCCTACCCCTGTGTTACAACAAATTACTGTTACTGCCATTGAAAAAATACAGGAAAATGTTCATTCTCTAATTCACTCAAGCCTCCACTTCTGTTCTTGCACCTTGTTAAGTCCAAGGAAAATGCAAAATGAAGATATTAAAAACCAATCCTACCCTGGCACTTTCTTCCCATCCACTGCTTTCAACTACTGTATAAACTTTACCCTCAGCAAAAACCATTTGGAGAAAGGGTGGGATTGGCACATTAGCTTGGCACAGGGTACAGTCAATGCCTCACACTTATCTTCAAACATTTGCACAAAAGCATTCACTCACATATTTGGTACCTACTTCTTCTCTAAATTCTCTCTTATAACTCACAGTAACCCAGCCAGAAAAAGGATGCACCCTGTACCACTGTTTTGAAAATCTGGTAGGGAAGTCTTCTCTCAGTACCCTAAACATTCACACTGACTTCTACTTTCTCTTTCTGCCAACAAAATCCTCTCCTATTTGAGCAGAAGGAATGAAGGCAGAAAAGGCAGGGTGAGAAGGCAAAATAAGATTGCTTGTTTTTTTTTAAAGAAAAAAAATCCCACTAACATGGATCTTTAGAGCAGCTCCTGTTTTGACTATTGTCTCCTGTCTCTGTTTTCCTCCCTGCATGATTCTGGCTATCCTCCTTCCCCCCTTCTCTTCCTCACTAGCTACCTACTACTCTACAGTGGCAAGAGGTGACAGCCACCAATGTAACCATTCCCCTCTCCCCTTACATTGTCCCCTTACATTGTTCAAATAATTACCAGAGGAACCTAGTCAAAAAATTAGTTACTTCTGCTCAGAAGGAAGATTCACAGCAACTACATCCCAGGCTGCAGATCACAGCTCATTTCTACACAAGAGCTTCCCAGACAGCTAACCACAGTTCAGCTCCTTTAAACAACATCTTAATTTTTTTTAATATCACTGATGGGCTATTGTAACAGAAGATGTTTGCAGGGAGGAATGGGGAACTGCATCTGAAGGCTGTATATGTAGATGCCAGAAGCTCTTTCTTTGGTCTTATATCCGGCCTTGCAAACAGAAGCATTTTCTGTTCTCAGCCAGAAATGTGACAATGGCTGCTTGTAAACAGAATGACAGTGAAACTGGATGGGGAGATAGACTATAGGTTTCATCCAGATAGAACTACATCCTCTGTCCTCTCTCCCCTCCTTCAGGACACAACTACATATTGTAAGATCTCTCCCTTCAAAGATATTTAGTAGGCAATGGAAATGAGGGAATAGCAGAGCACCATCAAGCTAAGTCCCTGTAGCTGGACGTACAGTGACAAAGGCATACATTTGCTCTTCCTGTAGGTTTCAGAGGTCCAATGGATGAGTGTTGTAAGGGCTTCTGTGGGAATCAGGTGAGTTTGAGGAGGTGGGGATCACTGTACAGATGAAGAAGTGTTGAATTCCTTCCTTCACAATGACCCAAAAAAGACACATGGTGATGTTATACCAGTGTATGTCTCTAAGAAAATGCCAACAAATATTTCATTGTCCTGCAAGCAGACATATCCAGTAAAATATCTAAATATTTAATCTAGGTGAAGGTGTACTGTGATATGTGTGTAAAACTGCACCCACATAAATGGCCAGCATGGTATAGTGGTTTGGGCATTGGACTAGGACACTGAGAGACCAGGGTTTGAATCCCAGCTTGGCCATGGAAACCCACTGGTGACTTGGATGAGTTGCACACTCTCAGCCTCAGAAGATGGCAATGGCACACCTCTTCTGAGGAAATTTGCCAAGAACCCCCTGTGATAGGGTCGTCATAAGTCAGAAACGACTTGAAGGTACACAACAACAACAACAACAACAACAACATATTTTGAATAGTGAGAGGCAATTTGGTCATTTCTTGTCTTTTGCCTCTTTATATTCTTTCAGTTGTACATCTGTCTAAGAAGTAAACTGAATCTATCCTCATACTCTTCCCTCCATAGTTATAGGGGAAACATTATCACTTAAACTCAGCTACAGAGAACTTGCAGCCCTCCAGAAGTTGTTGAACTACAGTTTTCTGTCATACCTCACCACTGGCTATGCTGGCTAGGGATGATAGGAACTACCGCCCCACAGCAGCTACTAAAGGGCTACTAGTGGTCCAGTGGCCTGAAGGCAACAAATTGTCATCTAAAGGGGAATACATGGCTGTTCAAGCAAAAGGTTGTGTCATTCTCCTAAAACAATGTTACTTGTCCTTGACAGTTCTGCCAGTTTTGCTCCACACCACTGAAAAGATTATAGTGCCTACTATGAGCCTCTTCCACATCAACACATCAAAGCCAGAAACTTTTAATCTATTCAGATTCTCAAAGGGGTAGTTAGAACAAAACTCAAAAAAGAACTGAATGATGATAGAGTGTCAGGCCTGTCCACTCACCTCTATATCTACACACTCTGTCTCCCCTGGGCATTGTGCCCAGGAAGACACCAGAGAGGGGGAGGTTCCAGTTGATTCATCACCTGTCTTTTTCCATGGAATCATCCATCACTGATGGAATACCAAGTGATCTTAGCTCGGTGTGGTACACAATGTTTGACAAACTGGTTGACATCATCATGACATGTTCCAATGAAGCATTGCAAAGAAATATGACATAAAATCTGCCTTCCGCTTCTTGTCCTTTGTCCCCTGCTGATTTCAACTTGCTATGGTTTATATTTGATGGTAAATAAAAGACAGACAAGACGTTGCCAGTGCTTGAACGGGGCTTTATGGATAGGTTTGGATTGGTAATCATGGCACTTTATTTTGATGGCTTGTTTGCAAGAGCAGTGATCAATAATACATTTGATGAGTGAGTTTTATAGGCTGTCACTATTAGATACACTGCTTAAGGAGGAATAAATAGAAGGATCTACTACTCATGTGTAAAGATAGCACTGGTAACCTGCTGTAGCAACCATACTTCTCTAGGAGAAGTTGCAGGCTCAGCTACAAGTTCAAAAGCATGTAGGCAGGCTAAGAGAATTACTTTAAAGAAAGAGTAATCTTTTAGATGTGGTTCATCTAAATTGCACCTGGGCCATGTGTTCTTAAGATGCTTTTGCAATGCCATGGGTGAAATCCAAACTAACCATTATCATATCTGAGTACTGGGCCAAATGGAGCTGATATACAGCTGCAATACAGTTGCTAGGAAAGTATAATGGATTGATCTATGGGGGGGAAATGGGGTTGATTGAGGCAGAGTTCCAGGCAGAAGCTGATACCACAGAGCCAGTAGGATCTGAGC
>NC_056525.1:48480967-48517936 GCF_019175285.1 Sceloporus undulatus | reverse complement strand
AGAGTGACACCATAACTTCCTTCAGTCTGGATGCTATACTTCTGTTGATACAGTCCAAAATTTCATAGGTCTTGTATTGGCAAATGATGTAATCACATATAGCATTACATGTATAACATGTACATATTTGTTGTTCGGGTTGATTTAGCACACCAATTCCCATAAAGGATACCAGTTCCCGTAAATTTGATTCTAGACTATAAAAAAATGCACAGCACAAACAGTGTTTGCTTTTATATAGACTTTGGGATTTTTCAGTCTTTCACGTCCATATGTGTAATGTATTCTAATGATGTTAATATATAGTGATGCTGAAATGGTTGTTCCATGACTTGAATTGCACTGATTTGTGTATGATACTATAGCACTACGAATCACTAAATTAGAATCAAGCATGTGTATTTAACACAGGAGTAGCCCTCTGTTCCAAGCTAGTAATTGAGGCCATATTATACTAAGTGGCTTGCAAAATACAACTTGAACATTTGTCAAGGAGTTAATCCCCTCTGCAGCACACTTGCTGAAATGTTTATATCAATAACTTTCTCTCATTAAGTTCCTTATTCTGCTAATTGACTTAATTATCTATTTAGAGTAACTAGCAACAGCTTGGTGCATACCTAATCCAAACATTGCTGCTGCAGAATCCACTAGAAAAATACTGCAGCAAACATAAGGAACAAAAGGGAAAGAGACCAGGATCTGCAGTAGTAGCTTTTCTATTAAAGCAGATTCTATTTTGCTTTGCTTTTACTTAATTTTTTTGTGTATGGTTAGAAAACTCATTATTAAACATGAAAGGGTTTTTTAAATGAAAAGAATCTTTTAAAATTGTATGTTTTACCCATAGCCCAAACAATGGTGTCTCATCTTATTTGTACATTATTTGATTTTGGAAGCTAAAAAGGATTAGATCTGGTTAGTTCTTGGATGAGAGACCACCAGAGAATACCAGCAGTCCCCATGTAGGGCTAGGAAAGAGTTCTGTCAGAAACTCTGGGGAAGTACTGCCAGTCTGTGCTAACAGTGCTAAAGTAGATGGAGCTGTAGTCTGAATCAATGAAACACAGTATCCTATGTAAGTATCCTAACAGGATCAGGATTACTGAGCTACTTTATGCTTGATCCTGATCATTAGCACAATATGATCCTAAACATGTTTCATGTGAGTAAATCCTATTACCCCCAAAGTCAGTGGGGTTTATACCAAAAAAATATGTTTAAAGTAAATATATCATCTGTACCACTGTCTCAGACCAATCCAAAAATACAGCTAACATTGCATCTCAACCAAATTGGATTTGGTACCTAATGTTAAGTTTAGTCTTTACACAAGCATGCTGATTCAGCACATAAAATTGCAGTGATGAGACTGATGAGGCTTGTAAATTCCTCAAACAGATAGATCGATGTACCCAAAAACTGAGAACACTTCTTGATTTATGCCTCGCTTAATAGATTTGCCCCAAATATATCAAACACCAGGAGTGCAATAGCTCAATACCCATTGTTATTAGAGGCACAGTCAATCTTATCTCCACAACAACAGGTAGCCCATTACACACAGAACTGCCAGCTGCTGCTGCTCCATTAAAACACTAACCCTTTTTTTAATTACAGCATGGAGTTTATCATCTTTGCCGTGTGATGTGCAATCTTTCATACAGTGGTGAAGTTCGACTCACTTTACATACCACGTTGTGTCTCTCTGTCCCCTGCATCAGTGAAAATCCATGACAAATTGCTATATATGGGCAGGCCTGATTCTATTTTCTTAAACATTATAACATATAATAGTAGGAGCAACAAGGTTATTTAGTATAAGAAAAATACTCATTAGCCAGCCATGGATATGCCCCAAGAAGTGAAGCTTATACGGAGGTGGTGTGTGTGTGTGTGTGTGTGTGTGTGTGTGTGTGTGTGTGTGTGTGTATAATTGTAACCCATTCATCATATTATATTTGAAAAATATTCTAAGGATGAATCAGAAACTGGACAGATTATTAAGTCACTTTCTCCCTGCATATATGAAGTGATGTTATCCAGCTCAATCATGTACTGTTATGCACACCTAGTTATGTAACTTACTACACACATTAGGAAA
The DNA here is from genome assembly GCF_019175285.1 of Sceloporus undulatus. Classification (NCBI taxonomy): domain Eukaryota; kingdom Metazoa; phylum Chordata; class Lepidosauria; order Squamata; family Phrynosomatidae; genus Sceloporus; species Sceloporus undulatus. The sequence goes on along the minus strand of NC_056525.1, from coordinate 48,515,832 downwards.
AACCAGACCATCAGATGGCATCCCTTGTTTGTCTTTTTGGCAACCTACAGGTGTCTTGGTATTGCTGCAATAAGCAGCTTGGGGGTAGCAAGTAAAATCCCATCATAAATTCTTGGCCATCCTGATAGTCTGTCAATGAGTGAGATGAGATAAAAAGCAGGCATTTTGTTCAACACCTGTTGTCTCTCCATTGGATGCTGTTTCTGCATCCTGATAAAGTGCAAACAGTTTCCACTTTCCCTGCACTGCACCAGCTCCTGTTGCAATAAGTGCCTCAGTTTTCCTTGTCATTGTTTCCCTGTATCTAGTGGCTCAAGGCAATTGTTAAAAATCCCTCCTGCCCTCTCCTTGTCATACAATGAACAACAGGGCTACTGGAGTTCCCACCTCCAAGAAGCCCTTTGGAAAGGGAGTACTAAATGTATTCAGTTGTTCACATTTTCAGATCTTTCTCTGTACCTGTTCTTCCTGTTTTTGCACCTTGAATTATCTTGTTGGATTACTTTCTCCTCTTCCTTGCCTTTGCCTTCAGTTAACTTTTACAAGCTTCCTATGTCCCTTGAATGTTGGTCAGTCTTTTCTTCCTATTCTCTGCTTGTGTTTGCTCAGTCACAATAGTAGCCAAACATACCTTCTTCCTCATGCCCTAACCCAATTAAGCCATTTGTTTCTGGACTAGGCTTGTCTGTACTGGAGCTTTTCATTGTTCTAATTTGCATGGAATTAGTTTTAAAGATGGAACTTTGCAATGAACCATCTAGTTCAGCCTCCATCAACCTAGGGACTGTAGTTTTTTGTGGGTTTTTCGGGCTATGTGGCCATGTTCCAGAAAAGTTTCTTCCTGACGTTTTGCCAGCATCTGTGGCTGGCATCATCTCTGAAGATGCCAGCCACAGATGCTGCCGAAATGTCAGGAAGAAACTTTTCTGGAACATGGCCACATAGCCCAAAACCCCCACAAAATATTATGGATGCCGGCCATGAAAGCCTTTGACTTTACCTAAGGACTTCCAGTTGTGTTAGACTATATCATCAACAAGTAGTGCACCCAATGGTGACATTAACTAGTATTAATGGAAATTGTAGTCCAGTACACCTGAAAGGTTCCAGTTTGGGGAGGTTATTTTAGTATTTCGTATTTAGTATTTTAGTATTAATATGCTAACAAATATGGAAAACAAAATGGTGGCCAACAGACTTGGAACATTCAATATTCATCCCTTTCCACGAAAAAGAAGACAGCAACTATAGGACCATGGTATTAATTTTCCATATAAGAAAAATTATGGTCATGATTCTGCAAAATAGACTCCAATTATATATGGAGAGAGAAACCACAGAGATGCAAGCAGGGTTCCGGAAAGGAAGAGGCAATAGGGATCTAATAATAATAATAATAATAATAATAATAATAATAATAATAATAATATAATAACAACAACAACAACAACAACAACAGGATTTATTTAGAGGCTGCCCAATCACTGGGAATCCAGGTGGCTTACAACAAAGGGGATAATAGACAGTTCCCTGCCCTCAGGCTTACAATCTAAAAAGACATGACACAAAAGGAGAAGGGAATGGTGGGGGGGATCAGGTTCAGCAGTTCACCTCTCCCTCTGAGGCCTGGACCAAGGCAGATGGACTGGAGGGAGGGCTCTTTTTCTTAATCGAGGCTGGGCCCGAAAACGTTGGGCCTGTCCTTTCACTTCCTCTAAGGCCAGAAGATGACAGTTGGAAGGAGGGAAGGGAGGGCTCTTCCTCTTCAGGCCCAATGGCGTTGGCAAACATGCAATGGCTAACGGAACACACCAAGGAATTTCAAAAGAAAATCAGCATGTGTTTTATAGACTATAGCAAAACCTTTGACTGCATATATCACAAAAAGTTATGGAATGCTCTTAAAGACATGAGAGTGCCACTACATTTGATAGTCCTGAAGAGAAATCTATACTTAGGACAAGAGGCTACTGTCAATTTCTGCATATAGATTAAATAAATAGGATGATAGTACTGAGAAAGTAACCCTTTGCCAATTGTGAGCCATTTCATTTCTGTGTGTTCTGTACTGATAGCCACCTCTTGTCCTGGGTATAGGTTACACATCAGGACAATCAGATATGGTGGCACTCCCATTCCTCTAAGTGCAATCCATAGCTTTTCATGATCTCATTAGAAATGACAGTAATGCTATGAAAGGTAGAAGGTAGTAGAAAAAGAGGAAGACCACAGGCCAGATAGGTAGACTCAATTAGGGAGGTCACAAGCCTGATTTTACAGGGCCTAAGCAGAACAGTGGAGGATAGGGCAGCTTGGAGATGTCTCATCCACAGGGGTGCCATGAATCAAGGTTGACTCGAGGGCAGCTAACAACAACAAGCAGGGTATAATGCAATTGAGTATAGTAGCTACATGCCAGTAATGGCTTAACCAACTTCAAATTGGTAATAACTTTTAGGGTACATGAAGCTTTGTTCTTTGCTTGTGTATAACATTTTTACAAAGTCCCTGGTTGTCCTGTTATGATCCACTTCACTTTCTGCTCTGTCCTATTGGCACCAAATACAACATTGCAACTGATTGCCTCCAGGTTGTTCTATGTGGAAAATTATCAGCGAGAATTATGCTGCATGCAGGCTCAGATAACATAGGAAAGTATTCAAGGCATGATGGAAGGAAGCTTCTTATCATCACAGCAAAAGTGCCAGCAAATATAGGCTGGTTGTGTTCAGCTCATTATACAAATGTTCTCATTCTTTTGCCTTTCTAGCTCAGTCAGACAGCCAAGCATTCTGGTGTCAATAATATTGGTATATGGAAGCCCTTCCTGAGCTCTTTGCTTGAGGCTTAGTTTTCTGGAACTGCAGAGAGAAAAAGTAGGCTAGCATCTCAAAGAGCTCCCTGTCTTTATGAGTCCTTTAAAAATATCAACAGATACAGGAGGCTCAAGTGTATTCCAGCTTCTGCTCAGAATGGTGAGATGATTGTGTAACTCTGTAAGTTATGCATTAGTATTTTCAATGACACCAAAATCATAAGATACAGATTAAATGCTCCTAGACAAGAAAGCCAGTTGCATTCTCCCTCCCAAATCACACAGTCACCAGATTGCATTGTATACAATACAGGGAGATAAAAATAGGTGACAAAAGAGCACAAACTTGATTTTGTGAGCCATCACAAACTTAGGTGTTTGGAGGCATACAAAATCATGTTTTGTGCCTCTACAGGATAGTGATGACCTATTGGCACTGTGCACTGTGAGGAAGAGTTGAGTAACTATGCAAAGGTAGACTTTCTAAGGTCATAAGGTCAAAAAGCACAAGGCAATCACTAGGTCAAAGACCATACAATGAAAAAGAGCCATGATTTCCTTTCAGATGTAAATGATAATGGTGTGGATTCATGTGCAATTTACACCACAAATAAACAAGAAGCAGGAAACAGGTACACAGTAAAAATGGTTTACAGTTCCAACTGGCCACTCCATCCACATAAAAGCTTGGGCTTTCACACATTTAATCGCAGGCATGAATCAGTTTTCAGTACAAAAATATGGGTCCTGAACAAACATTGCACACCTTTTCTATTATGTAAGGATAAAAGAAAGAAGAGCCTACTCTCAGAGCTAAAATGCATATTATACTCAAGGAGAAGTAGCATGACAGACCATTATTTGTCATAAAAAGGAGAGTGTGATCAACAGAGAGGATATGCTGTGGTGGGTTAGGGCTACCATGCCTGTAGGAATGGTAAATCCTACAGTAGAGTACAATATCCAAGAAACTGAATCATAACCCAAAAACCTAGATAGCTCATTTATAATTTAGACTAAAGCTTAGAATTAATTCAGTGCCCCACTGACTAAAATGGTGAAGGGTCTGGAAACCATGCCCTATGAGGAAAGACTTAGGGAGCTAGGGATGTTTAGCCTGGAGAAGAGAAGGTTAAGAGGTGATATGATAGCCCTGTTTAAATACTTTAAATGAAGGGATGCCACATTGAGGAGGGAGCAAGATTGTTTTCTCTGCTCCAGAGACTAGGACCTGGAGCAATGGATGCAAGCTCCAGGAAAAGAGATTCCACCTCAAGATTAGGAGGAACTTCCTGACAGTAAGTGTTGGAGTGTAGTGGAGTCTCCTTCCTTAGAGGTCATTAAACAGAGGCTGGATGGCCATCTGTCAGGGATGCTTTGATTGAAATTTTCTGCATGTCAGGGGGTTGGACTGGATGGCCCTTGTGGTCTCTTCCAACTCTATGATTCTATGATTCTATGACATGGAAGCCTCTAACTGCTGCTGAAGAGACTTACAGGGGAATGGAGAACACAGGACCAGTGATGCATTTGGAAGGGCAAACACACATTTGAAATTGGTGAGTAAAAATCTGAGAAAGGGGGTTTGGAGCATATAAAGTAAAGTATATTCTTCCCGCTTCCTTATTATTTATTGTAATTCTTCCCCAGATGCATTAAAAAATGGCCATTAGTTGCCAGATGAAAGGACACTGGCTGATGTCCTAGAAATGGTTATACTTCTCCAGGTTTCTAGCAAGTAAGACAAGGAGCACTGGAAAAGAGCATGGTTTTGATCATTTGTTTGTTTGTTTACAAGGTGATTTTAAAGGCTTGGTACTTTTTCCACCTGCTTCCAGCTAGCACCAGGACTTTCTATCTGATGCTTGTATGTGTATTGCCCTAGTAAGGCATCTATGCACCAAAAAGCTGAGAGTTAAGAGAGACTGGGGAAACAAAGAGCTAGATAGAGGGACTGTGCCAACCCGGCATATTTCAGCTTTACTCTCTAAGCTTTAGGAGAAGCACTTCAGACTTTCAGAATGACAGAAAAATCTTTTTTAAAACTGGGAAAAGAAGAGACAGGGATGTGGGAAGTGGCGGTGTTCTCCTGTATGGTAACTGTTGGGGTTACCATACACCCCAACAGTAACACCCGTTCTTGCCCATTCCATGCCGATCCCATCCTGTGCCCAGAACGGTCTGGAAATGGCATGCGATAAACTTCAGAATATCACGTATCCTGTGCTTTGCAAAAGGGACCTGCCCAACTTTCTGATCAGTGATTGTCTGAGTGTTCTCAAGTTAATCTATCTCCCCAAAACTGGGTAATAGCCTACTGTGACCATATAGCTCCTGTCGCTGATGCTGAAAAGTCCACTTCGACTTTCTTCTAGGACCTGGAGGCATGTCATTAGAGTTCCACATCTCCTTTTCCTGTAGTTGCTGTATTTTTTCCTACCTCACACTGCTCCATGAATGTTCTTAAGCAGGCAATCACATCTGGCCAAAATATACACTCCTGTGCTCATTTTAGGCATGCCCAGTGGTCACACATGAAACTGTTTCACAATGCCTTGCATCAGAGCTTTTGGAAGCACTGCCCCTTCTCCCTTAAACAAAATTCCATTCCATATACATAATTCATTGCTCTATTGGAGCAGTATCTGGTGATACTTTTGCCTGATGCGGTGGCCAGCCTTCTAAGATGCCTTTTTAAACTGCTTGTAGCACATCACTATGTGGTACACTCTGTTGCATTGCTTCAAGACAGCTTTTAGAGATGGAAAGGTCTTGTTTCATATTAATGGACTCTTGGTTACAGATCCATCTGTGAGCAAAACCAGAAGATATGCTCTTTTAGTGTTTCAGTCACCCGTTTACTAGCAAAAGGTATGGGCTGATGATTTAGCATCAATACTGCTCTTTCTGAAGCACCACACTGCAATATCAGTTCCACAGTGGGTTGCAGTATTTTAATGTTTGAGCTTGGCTGACAGGTTTATTAATTCTTTGTGATACTGTCTTTGAAATCTGTTTCCTTTTCCAAGCTTCATCACTGCAGCCCAAGTGGTTCTTAAGCACCTAAAACACTAACTTTGGACAAATAGTTGGCCATAAGTTGGACTCCTTTGATATGCTGTGGCTTGGAAATCTCCATAGCTGTTATACTAGTCACTAAGTCGCAGTCAATTTTCAGGTCAGCAAGTGCCCTATATACTGTGATTCTTCTCTTGTCGGTTGTCTTTTGTCAGCATTAAGTTTAATGTTCCTTTCCCAGCATCTTTGGAGGCATTGCTATAGTTAACTGTCATGGTCCCTAATTGTCCTCTTTCTATCATCTCCTTTATGACTAAAATATCATCACCAGTTCTAGCGCTTCAATCACTTTCCACTGGAAAGCTACAGGAATAGGACTTATCCCTAACGGCATCCTTAGACAGCAATATTTACCAAACCATGAGCTGAAACTTGCTAACTCATCTAGCTCCACATACCAAAATCCATTCTTGTCATTCCAAACTGTAAATAGCTTTACATGGTGGTAGCTTCTCAGACTAGTGGCACCCTTAGATTTGGTGTCACCCAGTGCGGTCACTCATGGGGGGTGCAGGACTTATGGGGCCGGGACTTCTGGCACACAACTTTTGGCACATGAGGGAACATGTGCATGCGGCTGGAAATACCTCACACACCCTCAGGGAACAGCCACAGCACCTGGGGTGCCTCCATGAGGTGCCTGGGTGACCCAAAAAGGCCCTGCACAATGCCGGAGAGCCAGCCTGGTGTCACCCCGCTTTAGAGGTGTCAGCCGGTATGGTCTGCACCTCCTGTATCACCACCACCACCCCAGTGACATTACTGTCTCAGAGGACTCTGTTTAGGATAAATATTTATGTGCAGAAAAATTATGCAATTGAGAATTTATATGTGTGCAAAATTCACACATTTTTTACACAGAAAACAATTTTCTGCACAGGCAACAGCATTTTCTGCAGAGAAAATTGTATTTCTCCACACCATTATGTTCTGTGCAGAAAGTGCTGTTTTCTGTGCAGAAAAATAATCCCTGTATGAATTTTGAACAAAATAACCATGCAAACTGCAAAGGTCAATCCATGATTCTTCATGGATTTTCATCAACCCATGATTTTACTCATTTGGGTTTCCTAACCATTTTTGACTAGTATCGAATTTTTTTTCCATTCAAATTCTTTATTTGTGATTGATGTGATTATTTTCAATCTTTGTTTATCCACCTCTGGTGCTCTTGTAATTTAATGACATTTTTCTAGGTGAGATCTATTTCTCTTAGCAGTCCCTACATCAAGGCAACACTCTGTGTCAGGGGTAGGCAACCTCTTTGAGCCGGGGGCCGGGTTGCTGTCCCTCAGACAACTGGGGGGCCGAAGCCAAAAAATAATAATAATTAAATAATAAAAAAATTAAATATATAAATAAACCGGGTCAAATGTAGGACAAAATTTTCAAATGGAGGACACTTTTAATTAAACATGGAGGACACGTGAAAAAAATTGCTGATTTTTTTAAAAAATGTTAATATAAATGCATGTTTCGGCAGCAGGACCGGGCTGGGGCCGGTCCCAAGGCCTCGCCGGGCCGCATCCGGCCCGCGGGCCACAGGTTGCCTACCCCTGCTCTATGTGCTACCACACTGATTGCCTGATTAGGGAATCTTTTATATCCCAACATTACTTGCAGATGTCAAAGGGTGTATCCAGACTGCAGGAATAAAGCACTTTGATATCTCTTTAACTGTTATTACTCAATTCTATGGAATTCTAGGATTTGTAGTTTTGTGAATATTCTGCCTTCCTGGAGAATTTTGGTCCCTCCCCAAACTACAAATCTCAGAATTACACAGCACTGAGCCAGTGATGCCAAACGTTCTTAGAGCTGTGATACAAGCATACATTTCTTTGTCTTCCTCCTGGATTTGGGTAAAAACAGCTCTATTTGGAGTCACAGCAATTTAGACCAAGTTTAGGTTAACAGTTAACCAAGTTTAGGTTTACACAGTCCTCTGGAATCAGTGTTGCATTTATTTCTTTACCTGTATTTCTCATTTGGCAATAAATCAGTGTTTTCTTCATTTTCTCCTCTTCATCAGCCATAGTTAGATCTGTATACAAAATGAATTCTTGTTTCTACTGTTTCCATGGTGTGTGCCAGGCATTTTATGTGTGGAAATCCAATTGGGGGGCTTGAGGCATCCATTCCACAATCCTTTTTGTTTTGTTTTTTTAAATCACTGCTGTAGTCTGTACATGTTTTCACTACTTGTCTTCCTCACAGTCATTCTCCTGCCACCATGTTTCATGTTTCAGTGTTGGTACAATTCAGGAATAACTCTCACCTGAATATAAACAGTGTACTGTATTTAACATAAACTCCTACAAAACAGCTACCAGGCTTATTGTCTTCTATTTGCATTACTCACATGCTGGCAATGACTTTTCCTTCACAATCTTTTATCCTTTTTGAAACTCCATCTCTCTGCTACTGTCAGATTTACTTTCAAGGCCTGTATATATTTCCCCAATTTTTAGGAAATTTGGGGCTATAATACTCCATTCAGCTCCATTCTATTCATGTCATGGGAGTACCTAAAGAACACTTTGAAGAATCTGTTCTTAAATTACTTAGCCATTGTACATGTATGTTAATACAGTAACAAACAAACAAACAAGCTTCATTTATATACCGCTTCATACCGCCTAAGCAGTATCTAAGCGGTTTACAACTGTAAGCTAATTTGCCCCCATCAATCTGGGTACTCATTTTAGTGACCTCAGAAGGATGCAAGCCTGAGTCAAGCTTGAGCCCTTTTGCTGGTCTTGAACTCACAACCTTGTGGTTTTGAGTGAGTGGCTGCAGTACAGGCATTTAACCACAGCACCACCAGGGCTCCTTGACAGCTCGCTGTGAAGAATTTGCAAAACACTTTGCAGACAAAATCACTTGGATTTGCCCTGACTTGGTTGCTGTAGTTGACACAGGTCCAGTGGATGTAATCTTGGCCCCTGCTTGTCCTGTTTTATTGGATAAGTTTCGATCTGTGCAGCCTGATGATGTGGACAGGATGTTAAGGAAAATGCAACATGGGATATACAGTAGAGAAATAAAACATGTATGTGAAAGTCACAATGACTAAGCAAGAGCAATTAAGAAGCTACACAGGTGAAAAAGCTAATGTAATTTAGAAGTCTTGAATGTCAAGGACAGAATTGTAGAATATACAATTGGAAACACCTGAGATTCATTAAGTGTACAAGGTAAAATGATGAAATACTTAAGTATGGGTTGAACTATGTGAACCAATCAAAATGAGTGTACACGCCCACTGGGTGGAAACTGACTAGTGGGTGGTGATTAACAATGGCTATAATAATTGCAATGTTTGCCAATGTATTTTGTGGGTAGTTGTGGATAGTTGGAGTGTTTTGGAGATTGTAGAGATTGTTGAGGGCATAGAGTATTTGTATATAGTAGAATAAAGTAGATCTTTTATATAAGACTGCTGAGTTGTCTGGTGTCCTGAGTGAAGATACAAGAGCCAGCAGAATCCTGGAGAAGGTTGGAGACATCTGAGGAAGAAGAGTGAGAAGGCTTGGAGAGTTTGTCAGGGTCTTCAGCCTATTCTCTGAAACTCTGCTGCTTTGGAGAAAAGCATTAACCACTGACCAAAGCTGGTCAGCACCGCTGCATAACAAGGTGGTGAGTTAGAGCCAGAGGTGAAGAGCTACAACTCCCATCATCCCTGACACAGGATCCTTGGAAAAGTGAGGGCTACTATGTGCATGTTGGATCCTTGCCCTTCCTGGTTCCTGAAAGCAGCTAGAGGGAGACTGGCTGAGTGGGTAAAGGGAATGGTAAATGCTTTACTACAGCAAGGTAGATTGCCATCCTGCCTAAAGGAGGCTGTGGAAAGAACATTACTGAAAAAACCTCCCTGGATCCCGCCATCCTGAATAACCATCATCCAGTCTCTAATATTCCATTCTCATGCAAGGTTCTGAAGCAAATGGTGTCCTCTCAGCTCCAGGGGTTTCTGGATGAAATGGATTTTCTAGATCCATTTCAGTCTGGCTTCAGACCTGGCTATGGGATGGAGAGCTTTGGTCACCTTGGTGGTTGACCTCCACAGGGAACTGGACAGGAGGAGTGGTGCCTGCTGGTCCTGCTAGATCTCTCAGTGGCATCCAATACCATCGACCATGGTATCCTTCTGAGCTGCCTCTCTGGGATAGGACTTAGAGGCACTGTTATGCAGTGGTTCCAGTCCTTCTTGGAAGGGCAGACTCAGAAAGTGGTGTTGTGGGACTCCTGTTTGACTCCTTGGCCGCTGGCCTGTAGAGCCCCACAGGGTTCTGTTTTGTCCCCCATGTTATTCAACATCTACATGAAACTTCTGGGAGAGTTCTTCTGGAGTTTTGGGGTGAGATGTCACCAGTATGCAGATGACACCCAACTCTATCTCTCCTTTCCATCTGACTCCAAAGAAGCTGTCTCTGAGCTAAACCAGTGTCTGCGGTCAGTAATGAACTGGATGAGGGCAAACAAATTGAAACTTAATCCAGACAAGACAGAGGTGCTCCTGGTCAGTTGTAAGGCAGATCAGGGAATAGGGACATTGCCTATGCTGGATGGAGTTACACTCCTCCTGAAATCTCAGGCTCACAGCTTGGGTGTGTTCCTGGACAGTATTTTTAGCCTAGATGCTCAGGTTTCAGCAGTGGCCAGGAATGCATTTGCACAGTTAAATCCTGTGTGCCAGCTCCACCCATTGCTTGAGACATCATATCTGGCTACAGTGACACATGCCTTGATTATATCCCATTTGGACTATTGCAATGCACTCTACATGAGGCTGCCTTTGGAAACTGTTCGGAAACTTTAGCATGTGCAAAATGCCACTGCCAGAATTATGACTGGGACCAGTTATAGGACCATATAACTCCCTTGCTGAAACAGCTTCACTGCCTACCGGTTCCTTTCCGGGCACAATTCAAAGTGCTGGTTATGACTTATAAAGCCCTAAATGGCTCCAGATTATTTGAGAGACTGTATCTCCGCATACAAACCTGATGGAGCCCTAAGGGAAAGCTTTCTCTTGGTCCCTCCACCATCACAGGCTCACCTGATAAGGACATGAGAGAGAATCTTCTTGGTGGCTGTTCCTGCCCTCTGGAATGCCCTTCCATAAGAAGCAAGTCTCACCCTCTCCTTGCTTGCCTTTCATCAGTTTTTAATGTCTAGTCATGGGATGGGTTTTATATGGGATGGGTATTGTGATTTTATTGTGGCTTTAATGTCTGTAATTTTATATTGTATTTAGTTGATGTTTTAATTGTTTTATTGTAGTTTGTTTTTAGACCCTGTCTTGGGTCCTTTCAGGGAGAAATGTGAGATAGAAATTAAATAAATACATGTGTGCATTACATCACACTGGACATCTACAGTACTGCCACTGTTATTGCTACTCTTACACAGAATTGCCACTTCTTTCATAGAACCTCATGTTACCATTTTTTTTTTTCATTTAATCTCAAAGATGCTGCAAAATCCCTTTGTATGCAGTTATAAACATATTCAGAACTTGGAATTATAAATTAAAGTGAAATCTTATCAAAAAACAAAAGAAGAGTGAACAGTTTTGTTGAAAAATAAATTATTTTAGTATTATTTTGGAATGGCAAATTTCAAAATGGTCTATAACTATGCAAAATGATTTAAAATCAGATAGATAGATAGATAGATAGATAGATAGATAGATAGATAACATATTAGTTGTTTACAAAAGATATATAGACACACACACACACACACACACACAGCTTTTGTAAACAACTCGTATGATCATATTATATGGCTCTGTGGTCTCCTGTACTGATTTAATGGATTTATTTCTAAAACACAGCAGGCAATTGTAGAAGAAAGCTGTTGGCACCTGGGTGAATTTGACAGCTTCATTTGTATAGGGGCTGTGAAGGAAGAGTTTAAAGATTGTTTAGATGCTTTGACTGATCGTGGTCACCAGAGCAATAGAATAAAGTGGGACAGAAGGTGAAGCTGTCCAAAGTACTCTATAGAGAACAAAACTAGTTAGTGAGGAAGACTGTTCACTTAGGAGTTTATTGCACAGCCATTTTTTCCCGATCCATGCACAGGATAGGATTGGGACTGAATGGGGGGGGGGAATGGGTGTTATCGCTTACAAAAATGTGGTCTTTGTCACAGAGCAACCACAAGCCACACTCCAGCCATGCTTAGCCTTCCCACAAAATTGTCCCACAAAATCTGCCAGCTAAGCAGGACTGGGGGGTGGCTTGTGGTCGCCCTGTGACAAAGTCCGCATTTTTGTATGCAATAATACCTGTTTTCCCCATTCAGTCCTGATCCTGCCCCATGCCTGGATCGGGCAAAAATGGCTGTGAAATAAGCTAAGACTCCGGTGAAGAGGCTGTGGTTGTTTCTACATGGGAACCTTTAGTACAATTAGCTAAAGAGGGAAATAAAATGGAGATTGTGCGTGGCCCTTAATATAATGATATTTTAGGCACCAAGGCCTCATAGCCAGTTTTTAGTAATGTTTTCTTACAAGTAAGTCCTTCTGAATAAGCTGCTCTTCTGATGCCAATTAATTTTAATTGATTTTTAAATTTCATTTCAATGCCACCTTTCTCCCAGAAAGAAATCCATCTTACTTGTTGAAACCCGACTTCTCTTACTGTTTTACCTGCATTAAACGTTTAATGCAAATAATTTTCTTTCTCTTACAACAGGGTTGGACAGCTTGTGGTTTTCAAATGTTTTTGGACTTCATTTGCCTATGAAGATGAAGGCTAATGGCATACCCTCCAGCTATCCAGCTTTGGCAGGGACAATCCTGATTAATCCAGTCATCCCACTTTTTTCTACAGCTTTTAAAAAGTACTGGTTTTCTCTCCAGTTCTCCCTTTCACCTTTTGCTCCCAGGTTGCTTTAGTTACTGCAAACCGAGTTCAAAGTGCAGAAGTACTTTAACACATCAAGGGTAAAGGAGAGGGCAGAATCTTGCTCTTCCCAAGAGGCCAAGGCAAAAGCACACTTCTGCAGCCTCTCCTAGCTTGTGTGTTCTTTCTCATTTATAACCTCTGCCATGCTGGCTATATTCTAATGATGCCCAGCCATACATTTTGGAGTTTTCATCTGTGAAACACTGGAAGGTGTATGATGTGAGATACAGTAAAATAACACCTGGAGGACCACAAGTTACCCACTTCCATTTTACAGAAAATTACTCTTATGTTTCTATAAAAATGAAACAAAGTAATAATGCAAGCAAATTCTAGGCAGCATTAATAGAAGTATAGTGTCTAGCTCAAGAGAAGTAATAGTGCCACTCCATTCTGCATTGGTCAGGCCTCACCTGGAATATTGTGTTCAATTCTGGGCACCACAAGGATGTGGACCAGCTGGACCATGTCCAAAGAAGGGCAACCAAAATGGTAAAAGGTCTGGAAAGCATACCCTATGACAGAGACTTAGGAGCTGGGTATGTTTAGCCTGCAGAAGAGAAGGTTAATAAGTTATATGATAACCTGTTTAAGCATTTGAGGGGGTGTCATATTGAGGATGGAGCAAGCTTGTTTTCTGCTGCTTCAGAGAATAGGACATGGAACAATGGATGCAAGATACAGGAAAATAGATTCCACCTCAACATTAGGAGAAATTTCTTGACAGTAAGAGGTTTGACAGTGGAATACACTTCCTCATAGTGTGCTGGAGTCTCCTTTTTTGGAGGTCTCTAAACAGAGACTGGATGGCCATCTCTTTGGGGTGCTTTGATTATGAGTTCCTGCATAGCAGGGGGTTGAACTGGATGGCCCTTGTGGTCTCTTTTAATTCTATACTTCTATGAACGTCCCCATACCTATGGTGAATGGAAGTGCCTAATGATACTTCATAACAATATCATGTGGAGTCTGTGCAAAATGTGAACAGATGAAGGCTGCTCTTGGAAAGGAAGCAGAGCTAGTTGTAGAAACAACCCACAGGCTAGCATACAATATTCTGGCCCAGTGGTAACACCAGGCTTGGGGACATCCAGTTTGGAGAAAGATGCTGGGGGGGGGGCAGCGGCCTGCCCCAGCCTCCCCTTCTGCTGCCTTGCTCTGCACAACTGAGGCAATTTGACGTGGGTTTAATCGTCATGGTTCCATCCTGAAGTATTCTGGGGTTTGTAGTATGTTGACAGTTAAAGTGGTATCAAACTGCTGTTAACTGTGGCATGTGGACATACTCGCTAATTATGCAGAACATTACTGCTTTAAAGTCAGCACTCTGTAATGGCTAGAAGGTATGAGAATCCTCCTCATGTGAAAGCACAGAAAAATTGGAACTCAGATATTATGGAGAGGTATTACTTGAATAGGTAACACTAATACATGTACAAATGGTGAAAAAGGCTGGCATACAATATTCTGGGCCAGTGGTAACACCAGGCTTGGGGACACCCAATTCGGGGAACAATGCTGGTGGGGGGCAGTGGCCTGCCCAAGCCTCCCGTTCTGCTGCCTTGCTCACCTGCCACTTTTGCCACCACCTTAACTCCCTCCCCAGGGAGAGTGCCAGACTGGCAATGAAGCCATGAGGGGCACACTCACCCCTTTACTACCCTCATTGCTGCCTTGGCTCTCTCCATGGCAAAAGAGCCAGGGTGATGGCAAAGTCAATAGTGATGCACTTGCACCTTCAGAACAGCAGAAAGTGGACCTCACTGGGTGTCACCACTCTTCTGGTGTGTCACCTGATGTGGGCCACACACCCTACACCTGCCCAATGACACCACTATTCTGGGCCACAGTTCAATTTCAAGAGCCAGGCCATCACATTCTGCAGTAACGATATACAATTCATATTCATTCAGTTTTACCTGTTTGTGCTTCTGTGGCAGAATTCAAAATGGCATTGATAGGAGGATCTGTACTAATCTCCCACAGAGGCATGGCCAGACAGAGATGTCTTTCATTCCATCAGATTTGGTTTAAATTGGCTTTTGATCCATTGCTGTCCCCATTATCTCTCTAATATAATTAGAATTGGGTCAGTGGGCATCTCTACTGCAAAGGTGTGGGGGTACAGATACCACAATCTCTGCACTCCCTAGAAGAGGCTTATAGTCCCCCGTAGGCGGAATGCAGCCTAGCCTTCTTGGAATCTGCAACTCAAAAGAGTTTGTTCTCACATCCATTAAATAAAGCTTAGAAATGACCATTCTTTTAAAACAAATAACACTTAAATGAAGCTCTTTGCGTTAGGGCTGATTGGTTTAGGACTACTCTGTGGTTTTTACACAGAAACACTGGGGGCTGTCTTTTGCACTGTGAGACCACTGGTCCATCTAGCTCTTTATTTTCAGCTCTAACTGGCAGCAGTTCTACAGGGTTTAAGGCACAATTTTTCCTAGTCCTACCTGAAGATCCCTAATATTCCCTGGTGGGACCCCATCTACTAACCAGGCCTGGCTTTTTTAGTTTCTGAAATCAGATGAGATTGGGTGTATACAGGATGGTGGCCATTTTGGTGGGTCTGAAAGGATGGAGCCTAACAGTTTGGAGAAGAATTATGGTAGCTGCTGACAGAGAATCTAAGAAAAGCATGGAGAACCCCCAGCCCACCAAGACCACAGATGTTCATTCCCAATACAGTGTTTGTTCCCAAGCATCTGTTGTATTTTACATGCTTTTGAAGAGTTTTGTTTTTAAAAAATCAATACTGTCTAAACAGACAATTTATTTCATTTTTAAATTATTTTTCTTTTTGCCAATACAATTGATTTTAGCTATACAGTGGTACCCCGGGTTACGAAATTAATTCGTTCCGCGGTTAATTTCGTAACCCGAAATACCTTCGTAAGCCGAATTCCCATAGGCGCTAATGGAAAAATAGCTCTCTGCTGCCCTCCGGTGGCGGAAAATAGCGCCGCGGTTTTTTCGTAACCCGAAGAAACCTTCGTAAGCCGAAGCAATAAATCCCTATGGGATTTTTTCGTATCCCGAAAAATTCGTAACCCGGCGCATTCGTATCCCGGGGTACCACTGTACTCTTAATCTATGTTGCAAGCCATTTTAGGTCCTGCATTTGGAGAAAGTCAGGTAATTCATTTACTAATTAAGCAAGTGAGCAAGGAGCAGGTCTTGACTACCAACAGTCTGAAAGTGTCATGGCTGGTGAAATGTTAGTTCTCCTCTCTCCCCAGCCCTTGTGCAATGGGCAACACACAAATATGAAAACTTATTCTGTACATATTTCATGGCTCCATGCACTTGAAACATTGTTATGAATAAAACATCCCAAGGAAAAAGAACTTGGGAACATGTAGTTTCAAAGGCAGCTGGCCTTCCTACTGAGTTCACAGATGCCAAGAAAACTATATACCTATAACTCTTGTTCCTGAGCTACTGCTATTTCAGCAGCTTAGGCACCAGGCAGATATGGTATTCTCACAACAAGGCCATGACTAGTCATAATAACTGTCACTTCCAGGGGTCAACTGGAGGGAGAAAGAGATAGAATTTATTTGTACATGAGGTTGGGTTGAAGTCTGCAGGGTTACAGAGATGGAAGAGGTCCCACCAGCAGGATTTTTGAATTGAATTCAGAAAATATAAGCTATTTGCTGAGCTCGTATTTTGTTCTCATAGGGAAGTCTTGGAAGTAAGTAAGATGTACACATTTCCATATTATTTATTCTTCACATATTTACCTTTCTCTCATTCGTGCTCAGATTATACAATGCTACTTCCAGTTCTTTTCATGGCAGACATGGCATCTTTTTTTAACATAGACGAGCTTATTTGAAGACACTGCAATATTCAAGTATACAAGACTTCAGAGCTCATTTGTATTCTACAAAGCAGGAGTGGACTAGTGATGGGGAAACTTCTCTCAACTCCATTTGATATTATCAGAGATATCAGGGAGCCTGGGAAATGTCTCTAGGACACATAGCGTCCATAACACAGGTAAAGGAGCCCTGGAGAGCAGGAGCCATGTCACAGGCTTCCTGCTGTCTGAGACACTGCTGAGTTTGGATTGAAGGTACGAGGTGGTAAAAGAGGTGCTTCAGCCTTAGAGCTATTGGCTATAGGACAATTAATACAACTTACAGATAAAATAAATAAATACGTAACTTTCATAGAGAATAGCACTTGGTTTGTAATTTTCCAAGCTATATTAAGCAGGGCAAATTGATATTCCAGTGTAGGTAATTATGATTCATCACCAGCAAATCACACATGGAGCATTTGGCAGGTAGCTTATCTAAATTAGGACATTGTTTGCACTATGCTGGGAACAGCAGATTGACTGCTTGCTCTAAGGAAATAGAATAGCTACATTCAGCACAAGCCTCAGTAATCAGGTTATTCCTGCTGAAATCACAGCAGCCATCCTGATAGCCAGCAGTTCTGCGCTGATACAGAGCAATCAGTGAGAAGATGGGTTTAGGTGAGCATGTCTGAAATATGAAGTTTGTGAACTTTCCTCAAAACCTTTCTTTTTATTTAAGGAGCTGCTTCAGAGAAAACTTTTAAACATTAATTTATTTTCAAAATTTACCTAGCTATGTACCACAACACATTCTGATTCTTCATGAGCAGGATTTATTTTGCATCAAGGCTGTGACTCAGAAGCCATTCCGAATGCTGATGTTCACTTATATTATTACTCTACACATTCCAGAGAAAACAAAGCCAGTTTCATACCACCAGACTCCAAATCCTTCATGATTGAGTCAAAAGCCACAGGTAGCTCTACACGGGGTTTTCAGTCTGTAACAGACATGAAACCCACTCTCCCTCTCTCTCTATTTAATTTACACTCATTGGATTACAGGGACTCAGATTGTTGTCCAAACATAGTAAGTTTTCTGTTGACACATAAGAAATACTACAATAAACCATAAAGCAATAGGAAGATATCCTTTTTTGCTTTATTGGTGAAAGTCAGGCCTCTGATAGTTGCAAGGCAAATCTTTCTTAAGGGCACTGTAAAGACAGTTTCAGTAACTGAACTCTCATTCAGAACCATGTTCAAATTCTATGAGAACATATATATTTCCACAGCCTTGTATGTGGAGATGGCACAGAATTTTCCCTGATCCTCTAAGGTGACTAGGTATGATTGCCATATAAAATATAGACATGATCACTGTATAAAATTTGCAGTGTAACTGACAGTCCATTGTGTTGGGAACATAAAATAAGCCCTACTGGATGCGAGTTGCTGGATCAGGCCTTATTGTTTTTCCAGCAGTGGATGGACAATAACCTTTGGGAAAACTCACAAACATGATATGCCATCAGGGTAACAGCCTGCTGCCTCCAGCATCCCAGTAATAAGGAATATTTCCTCTCCATTACCTGTCAGTAAAGCCATTAATGGCATGCTCATCTATGTAATCTACTATAGGGTCTGGATGAGCTGTTAAACAGTTTTCTGTACCTTGGGAAGAATAATAACCAGACAAAGAATGACACTACAATTTGGCACAGAGTTTTTACTGACAAGCTTTGGAGTTTATCAGACAAGGGAAATTGGAAGTATAATCCAATGGCAATCTGAACGCAATCATGGGGTTTAATGTTATTGCATGATAACCCACTACACACAAATTCGGGCAATGGGAAATCAGTCCAAACGCAATCATGGGGTTTCACCTTATTGTGTGATAGACTGCCACACACAAATTTGGGCAATGGCATGCTATTTTCAGGCAGTGTGAAGCCAGTTTGAACGCAATGCGCATTCATGTAAGTGCGCTAAACTAGCGACTTTAAGTGAATGCGTTCTGGCCTCATTTTCTTTTCATTTGAATTAAAGAAAAATTCCTTCCATTTGATAAATTCCTTTGAAAAGTCATGCTCAGTCCCAGCATCTCAGCTAAAACTGTGGTACTGTATTTAGATTTAGCAAGAAACTGCATTCATTTCTTCCATGGCAGCAATGCTGAGTTAATTGTAAACTATACTTTTTGCTTATTTACATTATCCACTGAGTAGGCAAAATCTAGCCCTCTCTCTCTCTCTCTCTCTCTCTCTCACACACACACACACACACACACAGATTGAGAGAGAGAGAGGGAGGGAGGGAGAGAGGGAGGGGATGCTGGATTCTTGATGAAAGCCTGAGAATCCACATACTCAAAAGTACACACTGATCAGGTCTTGATTTTGTCATATTTGCCTATCTAAAACCTTCCTAAGATTAACTGATTCTCTTCTTTCACTTTTTAAATACAGAGGAAGTGTTTCTACTATTATCCTCCTGCTGCCCTACAATTATTTTGAAGAAAAATTTGCATTTGATCAGGAACTGAAACTTGCCAGAAAGAAAGAAAGAAAGAAAGAAGTAGGCAAGTTTTTTGGGGCACAGTTTTTGTAGAAACACAGATAAGAAAAATCTCAAACTTCAGTATCAGAAAGAGCACTCCCCCACCCGAGGTTTTGATCTTTGCCCACATCATATACTCCCCCTTTTCACATCTGTCATTGCTTGCCTTCCTTACAGAACTAGCAGCTTTCAACAGGTTTCACCAAACAACAGGCATCTGCAAGGGGTAAAATGAGATGAAGGCAAATGCCTAAAACCAAGTGACAAAACAGGAGAGCTGAATAAGTTGGAAGGAGATGGAACAGGTCTTTTCTCCCACCGTGTCATAAGCCAAGTAATAGGAAATCCCTCCCCTGCAGAACAAGGGGCACTGTACCTGGTTCAGGGCCACTCAGGTCTGGAAAGCTGAACTGCTTGCAGGTGTCCGAATCCAATTGGGGCAGGCGCTTCTTGAGGCATAGGTCAGTGACAATCTGAGCTGCTGTCTGACAATGGTTTTCCTCCTTTGTGGCGCTCATTTCCCAAACTGCATCTCCTTTTGCCTCCTATCTGGATAACTAAGAAAGATCAAAGTGGAATGACAGGAGCACACTAACAGTGTCACAAAATCCAGGACTCCATTAGTTTCTGAGTGTCATCCAGGTGCCTCTCAGTCCTGAAGGCCACTCCTGAGAGATGCAGGCTGAGGTCTGGGCTGAGTCCATACCACCTTGAAGCCACTTTCAACAAACCACTGCTTGTTGCCGGTACCTTCTGATTGTCTTGTTGCATCCAATATCAGAGAGCTGTATTTACTGCCAAGATGTGTGCTGCACAAGATTCCTCCTCCCCAATTCACTTTGACTCCCTCCTTGCATAGTTTTCAATGCCAAATTTCAGAAAATATTTTTAACCTCTTCATTGCTTTGCCTTCCCTTGCAGGTGCTGGTGAAAGAGACATCCCCAGCCACTTGTACAAAGAAGTGAAGCTCTCCCTAGAGCTCATGCAAGGTGGGGGGGGGGGGGAGTGAGAGCATTGAAATCTCCCAGCGCAGCAAAACAGCTTGTCACAACACAGAGCTGAAGCTGAGCAACACCATTGGTTACTACACATGCTGTTTCCAGCACAAGGGAGGGAACAGGTTTTATTTATTGGCTTATCCCAGCCCTAACATGCTAAACTGCAGATTGCTAATAGGGCGCCAGCCCTGTTTTGTGTTCAGTAATTAGATCATTGTTTTAATTTACAGTACCACTTCTGGTTCCCACTGCCAGATCAGGCTGTGCAACCAATCCGCACGTAGAGAAAGCGCCAATTGTCAGGCATGAGCAATGATCGCATAATGGGCAATTAAAACAATACTCAGTAGAAATGAACTCTGGAGTGGAATAGAGGAGGAGGAAGAAGAAGCAAATTTAACAAGCAGTGTAAGAGATGATAAGGGGGCTGCAGACCTGTTCTCATGGATCATAAGAAAGTGGGTGTCTGGCACAATGCCACTGCGCATATAGTGTCAGGTAATTAATTACCTGTTAACGTAACATTGTGGAATCATGGAGATTCAGTGTAAAATAATAGCCTGTTCTAATTCCATGGAGGTGGAACTTGCATATCATTGTTGCCTGAGAAGAGCCATAAATAGATTAAGAAAGTTTGAAAGTTTCATAAATAGATGAGAAAAGTAGTATTTCATTTGCTTAGAGGACAGAGAGAAAGGAGAGGAGATAGAAAGAGGCTGTGTGTAAATTTTTGAAAGGAGAGAACATAACAGAACCTTTTAAACATATGCATGGAATGGAGCAACCAGGCATTCTGCTATTTTCTACTCTTAGCATTAATTTCAGAATTCCACATCCACTGTAACTTCATTGTTAATTTATACTGTTTCTGTGAAAGTCTGTGATCTAACTCCTCCCCACTCTTGCTTTTCCCTCTTATTAGTTGGAATAAGAATAAATTGTAGGACAAATATGATAGTGATTATCCCATACTTCCATCTTAATTTTTGCAGGCTCTTGCTCATTTTCCCTTTCTCAAAATCTACATGTAAAAGGACATGGCTGAAATGTACTAGTGTTATTGTCCTCAGGTGAATTTGCTTACAGGATCCTACATCTCCTAACCTCATCTCAAAAAGGATATTATAGAGTGGGGAAAGGTGCAGAAAATGGGAACCAAGGGGTGGGAGTAACTTCCCACCAAATGTGTATGTGAGAGACACAGGGAGAAACTAAAAGGAAAAATAATGGAGTTGTGTGTGCACAAGAATGGTTTGGAGAAAATGAACACAGAGAGGCTTTTCTTCCTTTCTCTATCATGCTGGGACTTGAGTGTCACATGGTGAAGCGGGTTGAACATAGATTCAGAGCAAATAAGTACTTATTTTTTTATACACAATGAGCCACCTTGGGTCCCTCCAGGGAGAAAGGAGGGATATAAATTATATATTCCATGCTATAAAATGTAGCCCAGGGTACAGCCCAGAAGGATTTTAAAAGACATTAGACAACTTGATGGAGGACAGATCTATCAGTGAGCAGAACCACCCAAGACACCTCAGTTTACTGCCTGAGGTGGAGTTGGCTACCCAAATCAAGATACATGCTGCCAAAAAACAGCCAAGTTACATGCAAATCACTCCTGCCTTTCCAGGTCACACAATATACATAGCTAAGTCCTTTCCAGGCAAACATTCTCTGAAGATGCCAGCCACAGATGCTGGTGAAACATCAGGAAGAAACTCTGCTAGAACATGGCCACATAGCCCAAAAAACCCACAAAAAACTATGGATGCCAGCCATGAAAAGCCTTTGACTTCACAGCCAAGTTACGGTTGACTGTATATTTCCTTCTGTTATAACTTTCCCCTCAAACAATTCTTGCATGTCTAAGCAGATTTACCTTCCTTTACTTCCCAAATGACCAATCACATAACAAAAGAAAGCTAATTGACAACATGTGGAGTGAGGTATACTCATGCTAAGATAAACAGATGGCTGGCATCCTGTTGGGATGTAAATCAACTTACAGTCACATAAAGTTAAACTACACTGTTGTGCAATTTTTATATTCTCATGAGGGGAGGGGAGGGGAGGGGAGGGGAGACCTAGCTACACCATTGGGATCATTGCACAAATAGAACCAACAGTATAGCTGTTGCTCAATAGTACTGATGTCCCCCATATGACAATCGATGGTATGTCCTGTTTGCACAATATATTCTATTGTCAAACATGCCCTAATGGACAATGTATCCCATAGTAAAATGAGAAGCCATATTGTGCAATGGGATATCTTGCATGGTGCCTTCTCAGGCATTCACAATTCACTAGCATGACTGTGGACTGTGACCTATATGGCATAGCTTTGTCGTCATAAAGTTATGCATTGTAGCCTCTGGTGGAGGATCTTATAGTAACAGCAATAGCATTTACATTTCTATACCACTTCATAGTGAACTGAGCACTCTCTAAGCAGTTTAGAATCTGTAAGCCAATTGCCCCCAACAATCTGGGTAATCATTTTACTGACCTATGAAAAGATGGAAGTGTATTAAGTCAACCTTGGAGCTCCAAGATCAAACTCACAACATTGTGGCTGCAGTACCAGCATTTAACCACTGTGCCACCAGGGCTCTTTGGCCAGATATCTGTTACTTTAGGGGAGCTCTGCTACTAATAATATGCTAACAATATAAGAAGTGCAGTAGAACTTACATCAGTTTCCAAAATTTTATCAATCTTTAATTCTGTGTCACAAGCATAAATAGTCAGCAAACAAAAACAGCTTCATTCAGGCAGGGTTTTAATGTATCATGGGACAACTTTTTATATGGGGTGTTTGTTATATGGGGTGGGTATTGTGTTTTTATTGTGGTTTTAATGTTAGTTATTTTATATTGTTTTTATGCAAAATTTTAATTGTTTAATTGTAGCAAGTTTTTAATGAGGTTTTTAATGCTGTCTGTGAGCCACCTTGGGTCCCTTCTAGGAGAGAGATGACATAGAAATTAATAAATTAAAAAAATAAAGATATGTAGATCACTAGTGACTTATTCAAGTGTTAACTGTGGCAATCCTGGGTCTGAGCAACAGAGAGGGTTCCTCTTTCTGCAATAGTGCAATGAGCCACATCCTGCCAGACTGTGGGCTATCAGCAAGTGTTAAGCCTGAATGGGGGACAAATAACCTGCATAAGAAGACCTAGGGCCCCACACACACATTAATCCTGCCCCTATAAATCTCCACTTTCACAGTATTGGCTGCCTGAGACTTATATTTCTGTTTTCTAGAGACAGAGTTTGGAATATGACTTTTTTGGAGTGCCAGCTCCCAGAATCCTCCTGTACCATGGCCAGTAATCATGAGGTTTAGAGGTTTCTGGGAGTTGTAGTAACATTTTAAAGATCTGTCTTGAACTTTAAATAGATATTTAATAGGTGAAATGTGAGCATATGGCTAGAGACAAAAAAGAAGCACTGATCAATATGTGATCCGTACGTAATACATGAAAATGAGATCTGATAATTCAGTGATAAAGAAAAACCATTTGAGGTCCTTCTAGATTATGGCATGACCTGCCTAGGGAAATTAGGCTGGCTCCCTTCCTGTTGTCTACAAGTGGAAAACAATATTGTATGATGCTCCCATCAAATTCATTATATAGTGTGACTGGCAAATGTCTCATTTAAAGCAATACTTGTGTTGTAGGGCAAGGTAACAAGACATAAGGATTTTCATCTCACTAAAGCAACCACTTTGAATTCTGCCGAGAGAAGAGAAAGAAGACTTCAATAGGAAGTATTCAGCCCCAGACAAACAAGTCCATAGACCTGTGCTGTTTCCAGATGGACAGATCAGCAGTGCCATCCAATAAAGCTCTGTATAGCTATTCCATTTTTCTTTGTTTAATGAAACTTCTATGACAAGAAAAATGACAGGAGCAGTGTTGTTGTTTTTTAAAGGAGGATTACAAAAATACAACCACATCTTCTGAACTCCCTGCCCTGTGTCCCAAATGAGGCATGGTGATAGGGAACCAAATGCCTCATTTGAAAGTATACTAGATCAAACAGAAGCACCTGATTTATACTCACTATGATGGCAAAACATTTGCCATTATCTAGAAAACCATTTTTTTAATGACTACAGTGACAAATCAGGCTAGTAGCTCCAGC
The DNA here is from genome assembly GCF_019175285.1 of Sceloporus undulatus. NCBI lineage: Eukaryota > Metazoa > Chordata > Lepidosauria > Squamata > Phrynosomatidae > Sceloporus > Sceloporus undulatus. Next base: position 48,491,484 of record NC_056525.1, on the reverse strand, counting down.
TTGTTGCATTTGTTGAGAAGACACTGTAGAGATGTGCCAAATAATGGCACATCTAGATCATATCATATCATAGAATCATAGACTGATGGAAAAGTCCCAGATTTTGTTCCTGTTCTTTCTGATTTTGTTGTTGTTGCTGTTGTTGTTGGCACTGTGTACCTTCAACTTATTTGAGCCTTATGGTGACCCTAAGGCAAACCTATCATGGGGGTTTCTTGGCAAAGTTTGTTCAGAGGAGGGTTTGTCATTGCCTTCCTTTGAGGCTGAGAGAGTGTGACTTGCCCAAGGACATTGAGTCAGTTTTCATGGCCAAGCTGGTATTTGAACCCTGTTCTCCAGAGTCATAGTCCAATGCTCAAACCACTACAGCATGCTATACTGGGTTTTAAAAAATCTGTTATGGGGAGCTGGCATAAGAAGTCTCTGATTGTAGCAGGAGCTGACAGAAAAATATTCTGAGATAAACAAAACACATATGGGTCTCTAAAATAAAATCTGAAAGAAGGAACAAAATCTGGGATCTTCTGGTCTTTTTAATCAGTCTGGATGTGCCCTACATTTAAAAAATGGCAGTAGCTACTAAAAGTCCATTTTAGTAGCCAGCAAAGTTTAGTCAGTCTTAACTGTTATATACGGCTTTGCCTTTTACCATGACAACAACATTTAGCTCTTATTCTTTTCCACTCTTTTCTGTCAAATAGTTAATGGTTAGTCATTCACCTTTAAACAATATTAAATGTGAAAGAGAAAGTTCCTTGCTCTTGGCCAGATAAATACAGGAAGGATGAAAATTAGATACTCTTTCTGCCACCATTAATTAGAATTAGTAGAGGAGATACAAACCTCTGCTTGGTATACAATTCCTCAATTGGCCTTTCCCAAGCCCCACCTTTTGTTGTTTTTATGACTTGTAAAGTACTGATTTGTGGACATCAAGGATGGAGGTATATTTTTCCAATTAAAAATTTAAGGGATTTGATCAGTGTGTGTATACGTTCTACACATTCTATATTCTTGTATTTTACTGATAAAGTTATAACTTGTTTCCGCTGGAGAAACTGACATCTCCAAATGCCGCCAAAACTTATGGAGAAATGTTAAGATTCCTTTTATAGTGGCAGCAAGCAATGTAAATATTTTTTCAGTTGCTTCATGACCCAAAGCTGGGTTGTTTTTTAAACATCTGCTTGACCGTGAAATGCTGCATTGCAATGACTGCTTCCCTTGATTTATCTGTGCCAGTCCTAGAATCTTATTGCTTGGTTTATTAATTTGGCTTACCTCTCCCGGTTTAAATTTCAATTTGGGCTGCATCCTGATGTTATCAGAAGGTTTTTGCCACCAAATCTGCTGCCTGAATACAGCCCAGGTGCATCCCTACTTCCAGGAGTGCTCTGGCAGCCATTTTCTTAAGCCGAAAAACTCCCAGATCTGAAAAGAGCCGCACAGAGTGCTCCTGGAAATGGGGATGCACCCAGACTGTATTTGAGTAGCAAATTCGGCGGCAAAAACCTTCTGATAAGATCAGGATGCAGCCCGAATTGAAATGTAACTGGGAAAGTAAGCTGAATTAATAAAACAAGCAATAACCTCTTTACAATTGATTTTTTCTGTGCAAATAACTGTTTAGAGTAGTTTGCAATAGCTCTTGCACTGAAGCAGGTTCTAAATCTGCAGCACCATAGATCCCTACTGTAGCAAGTAGAACCAAACAAAATGTGATGTGTCTTTCTCAGTTTTGAAACTTCAGAATGGGACCTTTGCACCATCATTTTAATGTTCCAATCCAATAACTCATTTAATTTTTAAAAGAAATGTACAGTGGCAAACAGCACTATCACAATCTTAGGCCTTGTCTACATGGGCCCAAAGGTCTGTTCTACCCTGTTCTGGCAGCATCCTGTTTAGATTATTTACGTCCCAAACCATGATTATGATGCAAATAATATGGAAGATGTCCAGAATATTAAACACTAGAACTGGGGTATAACAACATTATAATGGATTTTTAAAACTTACCTCTTACTCAAGATCTTCTGGCAAGATCTGGAGCCATCTATTTGCATGCCAAAGCAGCTATCTGCACAAGCGTCTCGCTGAGCCACCCAACACATCTGCCACTGTCACCAGTCACTTGTCCAGATCATGGGATCATTGCTGGACACCTCAGAAGTCAACAACCTGTGGCTGTGGATAGACCAGGTGGCTTAGCAGGACATCTGTGCAGACAGCCATGGCAGCACTGGAACAGAGGACCAGGTAACAGGGGGAAGTTGGGGCAGTTCTGGGGCCAAGACACTCTGGGCTGCCCCCAGAGCATCGTGGCCAGTGGAGACAAGCCACAGTCACATCCTGGAACACAATGGTACTAAGCCATTGTACAATATAAGGGGAAGAGAACTAGAAATCACTTCTTTACAAAGCACCCTAGAAAGTGTTTGGCAACTGCAGTGCCAGCTAATCCTATGTGCCTAATATTCACTGCAGTTTTGCAAATGACATTGCAAGTTGCAACTGACAAGAATTATAATCAATTAATCCAGCTTGCCAAATGCTAGACGCCACCATAACTGTCTTGATGCAAGCCAGTGTATGAACAACACATAATTATAAAATTGGAGTCTAACAAAGGAACGCATTAGGAAATGTACTGCCAATGTGTGTGTGTACATGTGTGTGTGTGCCTTCAAGTCACCTGTTGATGTATGATGACCCCATGATTTTCATATGCTTTTCATAGGCAGGGAATACTTAAGAGATGGCTTTGCCAATTCCTTCCTCTGTTACTTACAGTAACTGGTATTTGTTGGCGATCTTCAATCCAGCTACTAACCAGAGATGACACTGCTTGGCTTACAAAATCAGATGGGGTTGGGGACCTTTTGGGCCCAATACCCCTACCTCAATAGCAATACACCTACCTTTGTGGCTGAAGAGCGAGGTATAAATATTCTAAATAAAGGCAGTCTCTGGCTGCAATCCTAAGCACAGTTCCTAAGGAGTGGGGCCCATTGAATGCAGTGGGATTTCTCTTTGAGTGAAAATGCATAGGGTTACATTGAAACTTTCAGCACATGACAGTTGTGTGGTCTTCCAGATATTGTTGAACTGCACCTGCAGCAACCCTAGCCAAGGGGGCCAAAAAAAAGGGATGATGGGGTTTGAAATTCAGTGTTTAGATACAGTGCCACCTTGTTGCATTGGCTAAATAATATCACAGCCTTTCAAAGGCATAATAGAATGGCTGTAACAAAAGCAACCTGCAGATGGATCAATCTGTTAGTTTCACTTTTCCCCACATTTGAATTTTTAAAATCTCACATTCTTTCTATTGAAATTACACAGAAATTTGTGAATTTGGATATATTCTTATCAAAAGCAAACATACAAAAATGTTCAACCATCTGTACATGGTAAGGTAGAACTATTCCCAGCATGTAGAAGTACATATTCCACCTGCTTGCCAGGGGCCTATTCACACTACATGGTAATAGCATAATGATTCCATTTTAACTACCATGACAGCCTATGGAATCCTAATTCAGCAGTAAACCTGGTTAAACTCTAACTGTTCAAACTTCTAATTGTTAAACACTCATTTCTGGGGGACTATAAATGGAACCAGAGAAAAGTAAATACAAAGTTTCCCCAAAGCTGTTACTTTATGTTCATTCACACCACCATGACATATTATTAATGACCAACTTTGCTGCCTGGGGCAAATACCTTACTAAGCATTTCACTTTCCAAATTTTTCAGTTCCCATGGCAACATGATTGAATCCTTTCATTAAGAAAGCAATGCCCTGTGATTAGTTTCTAACTATTCAACTTTTTAATTACTCAAAACCCCACAGTCCATGCAATGTAAGCTGTAGCTGAAAATGCTTAAGGACAAGTGTAGACTCAGAAGGGGAACAGTTCACCAGGCACTGAAGTAATATAATCAACTTTGACAGTCTATTAGGATGCAGCCTAACAGCCAATAAAGTCAGAACAAGAGAGGGAAAGTCCTATCTTAATAGGACACAATAATTTCTTATATTTACTTAATACAGTAGTAATATGACCCTACTCATGTAATAGCAATTTCTTTCACAGACTGGGAAAAATTATAATGCTTGTAGAGGAAGTAGAAAAGGAGAAAGACCATATTACAGATGGATTAATTCAATAAAGGAGCCACTGCCCTGAGTTTGTGAGGCCTGAGTGAACAGGTTTGTTAATAATACCATGCAATTATAGCATTTTGATCCCACTTTAACTGTCATGCCTACTCCCTCTGGAACCTTGGGATCAGTAGTTTGGGAGCAGCATTGCCAATTTCCGAAGAATTCATAGAATCATAGAATCATAGAATCATAGAGTTGGAAGAGACCACTAGGGCCATCCAGTCCAACCCCCTGCCATGCAGGAAATCCAAATCAAAGCATCCCTGACAGATGGCCATCCAGCCTCTGTTTAAAGACCTCCAAGGAAGGAGACTCTATCACCTTCAGAGGAAGTGCATTCCACTGTCGAACAGCCCTTACTGTCAGGAAGTTCCTCCTAATGTTCAGGTGGAATCTCTTTTCCTGTAGCTTGCATCCATTGTTCCGGGTCCTGTTCTCTGGAGCAGCAGAAAACAAGCTTGCTCCCTCTTCAACATGACATCCTTTCAAATATTTAAACAGGGCTATCATATCGCCTCTTAACCTTCTTTTCTCCAGGCTAAACATCCCCAGCTCCCTAAGTCGTTCCTCATAGGGCATGGTTTCCAGACCCTTCACCATTTTTGTCGCCCTCCTTTGGACACGCTCCAGTTTCTCAATGTCCTTTCTGAATTGTGGTGCCCCGAACTGGACACAATATTCTAGGTGGGGCCTGACCAGAGCAGAATACAGTGGCACTATTACTTCTCTTGATCTAGACACTATACTTCTATTGATGCAGCCTAAAATAGCATTGGCCTTTTTAGCTGCCGCATCACACTGTTCACTCATGTTCAACTTGTAGTCTACTTGGACTCCTAGATCCCTTTCACACGTAGTTTCATTCAGCCAGGTGTCACCCATCCTATATCTGTGCATTTTATTTTTCCGCCCTAAGTGCAATACCTTACATTTCTCCATGTTGAATTTCATTTTGTTAGCTTTGGCCCAGCTTTCTAGTCTATTCAGGTCATTTTGAATCTTGATCCTGTCCTCTGGGGTATTAGCTATTCCCCCTAATTTGGTGTCATCTGCAAATTTGATAAGTATGCTCCCAATTCTGTCATCCAGGTCATTGATAAAGATGTTGAATAGCACTGGGCCCAGGACAGAGCCCTGTGGGACCCCACTGGTCACTTCTCTCCAGGATGAAAAGGAGCCATTGTTGAGCACCCTTTGGGTTCGGCCGGTCAACCAATTCCAGATCCATGTAACAGTTCCTTTGTCTAGCCCACATTTTACCAGCTTTTTTGCAAGTATGTCATGGGAAACCTTGTCAAAGGCCTTACTGAAATCAAGATATACTATATCCACAGCATTCCCTTCATCTACCAAGCTGGTAATTTTATCAAAGAAAGCGATTAGTTTTGTCTGGCATGACTTGTTTCTCTGAAACCCATGTTGACTTTTTGTGATTATGGCATTGCCTTCTAGATGTTCACAGACTCTCTGTTTAATGATCTGCTCCAGAATCTTTCCTAGTACTGATGTCAGACTAACTGGACGATAATTGTTGGGATCCTCTTTTTTCCCCTTTTTGAAGATGGGGACAACGTTTGCCCTCCTCCAGTCTGCTGGGATCTCTCCTGTTTTGCAGGAGTTTTCAAAGATTATTGCCAATGGCTCCGATATTACATTTGCCAGTTCTTTTAATACCCTTGGATGGAGTTCATCTGGTCCCGGAGATTTAAATTCATTTAGATTAATAAGGTGTTCCTCTACTATCTCTTTACTTATTTTGTGCTGAAATTCCCCTATTCTGTCCTCTGCTCCATTATCCTCAGGTTGAGCACCCTTTGCCTTTTCTGAGAAGACTGTGGCAAAGAAGGTGTTGAGTAATTCTGCCTTTTCTCTGTCTTCTGTTACCATTTTGCCATCTTCTCCACGCAGTGGCCCTACCGTTTCCTTCTTCTTCCTTTTGCTGCAGAATCCGGGCAATTTAATTAATTTCTTTCTGGGAATTTTGACTGAATATTCTGGCAAATATTCAGGAATTACAGGGATTTTGGATTTTGGTAAAACATTCCGGGGAATAGTTTTTTGTGGGGTTTTCAGGCTATGTGGCCATGTTCTAGAAGAGTTTCTTCCTGACGTTTCACCAGCATGTGTGGCTGGCATCTTTGATATTCCATCTTCGGGGAATATCTTTGAAGCAATGGAGTTCTCTGACTGATAATTCTAATGCCTTTCCCTAAATTGCAGATCTCATGTTATGGCAATTAAAGTGGGTTCATAGTTCTATAACTGTGTAGTCTGAAAGGGCCTTCAAGGTTTCTTGGAAGCCTCTCATTTCTAAGGGTGCCAAAAGTCAAAGGTAATGTGATGGCACATATCAGTAATGACATATTCTCCAAATCCAAGTTATAGCTCCCAGAATCCAAGTGCAGTATTGTCTTGGGACCTCAGACATTTTGAACACCATTTGAACTCCTCTCTGTCCAGTTTTCATGCTTTAAAGACACCCCAAAGTCTGGCTGTGGCACACCAGCTGTGGAGTGCCCTTCCTTGCAGTGCCAACTGGTATTGCTGTTGGTTTTATGCCTGCACCAAGTTGTTTATTAAAGGTTTTAGGTGCCTAAGGATTTCATACAGATGTGAATACAGATATGGTTTTATTCTGTTTTAACTTTTTGAACTATTCAGTTTTTAAATTACTCAAATGTTTAAAGGGTTTTTTTTTGAATATTTAAACAGTGTTTATTGCTTTACATTTTAATTTTTTTAATGAAATTGTTTAAACCAATTTTACTGTAACCTGTTCAGAGATCTTATGATCTCTTACAGCAGTGTATAAATATTTTAATAAAATGCATAACCATGCCTGACAAAGGTATATGCAGAACAGTTTGCATTAGTCTATTCAGCTTTGAAGCTACCAGTGTTGATGGTTTATTAACAAATTACACTTGGATTTACTGGAATGAACAAGAACATATATTCTCATAGTAGCTGGACTATTTGCATATCTAGCCCAGAGACTTGTTTCTGAAAATATATAAATACAACATAGGTGAATTAAGATTTTCTCTAGTAATTTAAGGCATACTTATATTATACAGTTATATTTGTTTGATACCTCTGTAGTGCTTATTGCTGTATCCCATGGAATCTTGGAATCTGTAGTTCAGTGAACTACTTACAATTTTCTGCTAGAGAGCTCTAGTTCATGCCTTTGTTTTCAAAGTACCATTAAAAAAGGGATTTGGCATTAAATCAGGGTACCTTTGGACCTGTAGTTCAGGGAACTGGATTAGAGTTCTGTAGCAGAAAATTCTATGTACCTCAGTACACTGCAAATCCTAAAATTCCTTAGAAATAGCAGTGAGTATTAAGGTGGCATCAAAGACACAACAGCAGAGCCCATGTATTATGACACATGAAAGCTCAAAAGCAAAACTTTTGATGCCAAACCCAAACAGAATTCACATGCTGCTAAGCTATTTTTTATGCAACCTTATCTAATTTGTTCTTCCCAAACGAATACATAAGCCAAAACAGTTTCACTTCAATGTTCAAATTTTTCTATTCTCTCCCCCCCTCACTCTTTCTCAATTCTGTTTTATAGTTGTTGCTATTGTCTATTGTCCTCACCATATTATTGTTTTGCACAGTTGATTTGTCTCTATTAGTGGGGGCTGCGTGCACATCATAATACTTCATTGAAGTCATATGGCCTGTAGTTTTTGCCTTTAAAAAATTATATTACTCTTGACAGTGATTCTGTCCAGAGGGGCATATGAATGAACCAGTAATAGGAAATTAGGTTTGAGATTATGCCCCAGACTGTGCTCCTAAAACCACCATCTTTATAGACATAAAGTAAACACAGTCTCTAAACAGACTTTCCAGTGGTAGAAAAAGAGCCCAAATGACCTCCCTTGCTGAAAACATATCCTCAAGAGTTCAGTGGTGATGTTGTGCTGTAATTATTAATTTGTACCCTGCATTTCAATTAAGCAGGTTATAGAAAAATTAAAATAATACAATGAAGAACATAAGATAAAAAATAGAACTAAAAAGAAATAGCAGAACTCAAAATCATGTAAGCACACTTTCATTCATATAACAAAACTGGCTCCTCTTCTCTTTTCCACCGTAGGCACCACTACTTTCTCAAAATTTATTTATTAATTTTGGAAAAGATCTTGCATTAACAGAATAGTTATGATATTGGAGCTTCACCTCATCTCCTGCTCTGACCACACCTTAAGAGCCAGTCAGCCATTCCAAGCAATACTGCAATGAGCTGGATGCTGCAGGATAGACAGTGGGGGCTGAACTTGTTATCCTGCAGCACTCTGCTCACCAGTGTTGCAGAACTAAACAATTAAAGAATTCCAGATTAAAAGAGTAAAATAGCTTAGAAAAGTATAAAAACATTAAATAAGACAGTAGGTTAAAAGGCTAAAACAATTAAATCATACACATTAAAGCTCCAAAGGTTTTAATGAAAAATCATGTCTTGACCTGGTACCAGAAGTAAACCAATGCTGGCATCAATTCAACCTCCAAGGGAAAGAGATTCCATGACTGGGATGCTACTGCAGAGAAGAAGGTCCTTTCCCATGGGGTCCCACACAATATTGCCCCCACTGACACAGAGTAGACCTCAGTTCTGAAGCAGCTACATATAGGCACAATATTTGCCCCAGTGGGCTTCCCACACATCTAGAGTAGTTTTTGAAGACACATAGCCAAGCAAGAGAGGGGCATTGCCACCTCTCCATTGTGCTGGTGGAAGCCATTCTATCAGAGAGATACGCATATTGGATTCTACCCAATAAAATCATAGCAGTGAAATAAAACATCTGTTATAAGGAAAGGAGATCCTGGAACCAAGAGAATATTAAACATCCAGAGTTCACTGAACAAAACAGAGAGAGAGAGAGAGAGAGAGAGAGAGAGACTTTAACACACAATTAAGAGGATAAAAAATGAGCCTGGCAGACATCCACATGGAGGTTATGCCAGAGTTTTGACACCGTACTAAAAAAAGCAAACAAACAAACAAACAAACAAACCAAAAACCTTTCCTGTCACATCTTATCTAACCTCACATAAAAATAGGGAGAACAGTCAGGTTTTTGAAGGTCATTTTAAAGCTCAGACAGCTTCAAAGGAGTGAAAGTGATTTTTAATGTAACCTGGTCATAGGACATCCAGGCCACTTTAAAATTTAACATCTGCACTTTAAATAAAGCCACAAAACAAAAAAGCAGCAGGGAAAGGTCCTAATCTGGGGATAAGGTACAATATTAGAGGAGGTGGGGAAGAAGTCCAACCCAACAACCCTCTGCTATCTGGGTAATATCAGTGCCCTGATTCTGTCTGATTTGGAAAGCCTAGCAGGGCCTCCTCTAAAGTCAGAGACATCATTGTGTTAGTCTGGAATATCAGTATGCAAAGGGATCTTATAGCACCTTTGAGACTGAGAGAAAGAAGTTGTGGCCTGAGCTTTCATAGGCCCTTATCGCTTACCCCTGCTGGGATACAGTCGCTTACTGCATGCAATCAGGAATTATCACATGAAAAGTGCCACCTATGCTACCAGGCAACTGCATCCCAGCTGCATCCAGACTCCCAGCCACACTCAGCCAGCCAATTTGCAAACACGGGAGGGAGCTTCCCATGTTTGCAAATCAGCCAGCTGAGCGCGGATTGGAGCCGGAATGCAGCTGGGATGCAGTCACCCGGCAACATCGGTGGCATTTTTCATGCGATAATTCATGACTGCATCCTGTAAGCAACTGTATGCCAGCAGGAGAAAGTCGCATTTTATTTTATTTTTATTTTTTTGCCATGCGATAATCTCCATAGTCTCAGTAGACAATGGAGTTCCTCCCCACCCATTTTCACTCTGATCACATTAATGAAGGGACATGCATACATACCTCTTTCAAGGACGTAGCCGGGGGGGGGGTGGGGGGGCGGGACCCCCCCCTATCAGGCCCTGGGGGCATTCAAGCTCCTTCCTCCCCCCTCCCCTCCATTAAAACCACTGCGAGGGAACAGAGGAAAGACAAAACAAAAGTTCCTCTTTTCCCTCTCCGTGGCTTTAATGGAGGGGGGAGGGAGGAGGAAGAGAGGGAGGGGGAGAGAGACAGACAGAGAGAGAGAGAGGGAGAGGGAGTCCCTATGACTCGCTTTCGTTTCCTTCAGAGTCCGGCTTCCACTCGTACTCCTCCTCCCCCCCTTCCTCCCTCAGGGAGAACTGAAGAAAAGAAAGAAAAGGTGACTTCTAACTTTTAGCTGTTATATCCATGTACAATATAGTATAATAATAATAATAATAATAATAATAATAATAATAATAATAATAATAATAATA